>NC_054699.1:41488433-41588433 GCF_016097555.1 Gigantopelta aegis | reverse complement strand
TATCAGTTAACAGCTCCCATGTCTGAGCACCGCCTCGTGTCGCTGTTATACAAGTGGCGCCATACCACTTGCACAGTTGTTATCAGTTAACAGCTCCCATGTCTGAGCACCGCCTCGTGTCGCTGTTATACAAGTGGCACCATACCACTTGCACAGTTGTTATCAGTTAACAGCTCCCATGTCTGAGCACCGCCTCGTGTCGCTGTTATACAAGTGACACCATACCACTTGCACAGTTGTTATCAGTTAACAGCTCCCATGTCTGAGCACCGCCTCGTGTCGCTGTTATACAAGTGGCACTATACCACTTGCACAGTTGTTATCAGTTAACAGCTCCCATGTCTGAGCACCGCCTCGTGTCGCTGTTATACAAGTGGCACTATACCACTTGCACAGTTGTTATCAGTTAACAGCTCCCATGTCTGAGCACCGCCTCGTGTCGCTGTTATACAAGTGGCGCCATACCACTTGCACAGTTGTTATCAGTTAACAGTCCCCATGTCTGAGCACCGCCTCGTGTCGCTGTTATACAAGTGGCACTATACCACTTGCACAGTTGTTATCAGTTAACAGCTCCCATGTCTGAGCACCGCCTCGTGTCGCTGTTATACAAGTGGCACTATACCACTTGCACAGTTGTTATCAGTTAACAGCTCCCATGTCTGAGCACCGCCTCGTGTCGCTGTTATACAAGTGGCGCCATACCACTTGTACAGTTGTTATCAGTTAGTACTACATATAACAAGTAACGTCAAACCCCAAGGGGTTATTTAAATACTACAGAGGTCAACCTACGTGTAATCATCAAAGAAAGATTTCAAAAAGCATATCAAAATTTTGTAGTATTTTTCTTATGAGGAACTATTTTCTAAACCGGACTATATTAAACTGCTACAAGTAATGTCACGCCAAATGGTGGTGTGTTGCCTACAAAACGTATGCTGTCATCCAGGAGTGTTGTCATCATCCCACTTACAAACAAACACACCTGATGTGAGATAGATTGTTTATTGGCAACACCAGAATCCCAAATATTTGACAAAAACAGCACACCACATTCCAAACTACCAACTGCAACAGTATATATTGCTACTTTGAGTGCCGCTATATATATATATATATATATATATATATATATATATATATATATATATATATATATATATATATATATATAAACTGATGGAAAGAAAAATAACTGACAATGAATCCCTCATTAAATATTTATGCTTTATACGGACGTTACCAGACGCTAATAGTGATACAAATATGGACTATAATATTATTTCTTTTTTCTCTCAATATATTTTTATGATAAAAAAATTAATGAACAGAACAAGAACATAAAAATAGAGAAAGCTGTCCCACCATAATTCTGGAATCTAGCGGGTGCAATGACAAAGAAATTATTACTTGCAGAAATTTTTTGTCCTGGAGAGGCAGTCCAGGCTGCTGCACTGTGTGCCCAGGACAGCGTGCTTGAACCTAAATTGGATATAGACACGTCAAATACTTATAAGTTGCAGAAAAAACTGGGATATATATATTTTTTTTTCATACAAAAAAAAGCATATTATTTTCTATGTGTAATCAAAATTCTTAAAGGCATACTGTCACGTATTTAAGGACCGTATTTCTGAAAAATGGATAATAAATAAAAATTACATTAATTGTTGGAAACCAAATCTAGCTATCGCATCACCTTAACTGAACTATGATGGAATGAAATCCATGTCATCCCTCTCGGCAGTTTTAGTTTTTGAATTATGGACCATTGCCATAATTCAATTATTTTTACAAAATGTCATTAATAAATGGAGTATGGCGGTTATGAAGATGGTTGAATAAAGTACATTTAGGGACAAATCAAATTATTTTTGTTCAGGTAATACTTTGTTAGACCATTAAATAGGTCAGTGGTCTGTGACAATATGCCTTTAACACCCCATATCCCCCATTCCTAGATCACATTCTCTACATATGTGAGCGTGCGTGCATGCGTGAGTTCATGCAAGCGTATTTAGGAGCGCAAGCGTTTACTTAAAATGATCCAGGTCAAAATAGGCTGTTCCATCTTCAGTCAAAACGTATATACGTTCTGTCGTAACTATAAACAGTTTCTAAAACGCCTCATATTCCAACAAGAAAACATATTTCCTTTGTTTTTCATTTAATTTAATTTTTAATAAATTAATTGCAGTTGTGTTTAGTTCATCTGTTTGTTGTGTTGTCCTTTGTCGCCACTGTCCATACAATATCCATCTGGAATGAGGTCAGACTTCGGGACACGCTGAAATAGTAAATTTAATTAAAATTATATTAATTAATTAATTACAACTGATACCATTGTAACACGCTCCAAATTTATCACATGGGGGAGATCGAAGGAATTTTCTCATTTATTTTATTTCATTTTATTATTTGTTTAGTATTTTTAAGTTTAGTTTTAATTAGTTTTTTTAAATTTTAATTTCAATTATTTCAATTCTTAATTTTATTTATTTTAATTTTAATTTTTTTTTAAACTTTATTACCCCAGACCACTGGCAATGTCAAGGTTGGGGTGCCTTGAATCATCGTCTTACAATGTACAATAATAATAAAATTATAATTATATTATTTATTTTAATTAAATTAATTTGTTTATTGTTTGCTTGTCTGTGTCTTTATTTATTTATTTTCCCTGCGTGTGCTGTAACCTCGCCGTGGTGCAGGGGTGTAACATTCTCTTTGAGAATGGCCAATACAGCACAAAATTGAAGTTTTGAGTAAAATTCAGTATCCGTAACATTCTGTGATATTTGTGTTTTTGCACAGTTCTTTACACTGTTTTTGTTTGTCTTGAATTTTTATATTGATGTTGATCATCACTTTATTTATTTGCATAACCATAGTTTGACTCCCAATAGCCGATGTATTTTTCGTGCTGGGGTGTCGTTTAACATTCATTCATTCATTTATTTATTTATTTATTTATTTATTTACACTTCATAATACGCAACACTTAACAATAGCCAATCCTTTACTTTAATACACAACGCTCTGTGTAAACGTACCGGCCTCGGTGGCGTCGTGGTTAGGCCATCGGTCTACAGGCTGGTAGGTACTGGGTTCGGATCCCAGTCGAGGCATGGGATTTTTAATCGAGATACCGACTCCAAACCCTGAGTGAGTGCTCCGCAAGGCTCAATGGGTAGGTGTAAACCACTTGCACCGACCAGTGATCCATAACTGGTTCAACAAAGTCCATGGTTTGTGCTATCCTGCCTGTGGGAAGCGCAAATAAAAAATCCCTTGCTGCTAATCGGAAAGAGTAGCCCATGTAGTGGCGACAGCGGGTTTCCTCTCAAAATCTGTGTGGTCCTTAACCATATGTCTGACGCCATATAACCGTAAATAAAATGTGTTGAGTGCGTCGTTAAATAAAACATTTCTTTCTGTGTAAACGTGTATTAGCATTCTGCCATAATAATTATTATACTTAAAGGTGCTATGTCAAATTTGGAACTACAATATTTCGGGGTTTTCACATTTAAGTGTAATAAATAACTACAAATTAATAGATCCCCTGCATAGTCTTTCCATAACGAACTCTGGAATAAAAACTCTTGCACTGGACTACAAGAGGGGTTTCCCCGAATACTTTGTGGCTAAATATAGCATGGCCAAAATCTTTTTTTCTTTTTTCATTTGACCACAAAGAATTCTGGGTAAAATTAGTGTGTTGAATATGTACGCATAAAACAGTGACGTCGTAGGATCGAAACACCCCGGTGGATACATTCATTTGATTGGGGTCAGTGCACCACAACTGGTCAAAAGCCGTGGTATGTGCTTTCCTGTCCGTATGAAAGTGCATATAAAAGGTCCCTTGCGGCCTCGGTGGTGTCGTGGTTAAGCCATCGGACATAAGGCTGGTAGGTACTGGGTTCGAAGCCCGGAACCGGCTCCCACCCAGAGCGAGTTTTAACGACTCAATGGGTAGGTGTAGGACCACTACACCCTCTTCTCTCTCTCTCTCTCTCTCTCTCTCTCTCTCTCTCTCTCTCTCTCTCTCTCTCTCTCTCTCTCTCTCTTTCTCTCTCTCTCTCTCTAACAAGTAACAAATAACCCATTGTCCTGGACAAACAGTCCAGATAGCTGAGGTGTGTGCCCAGGACGGCGTGCTTGAACCTTAATTGGATATAAGCACGGAAATAAGTTGAAATGAAATGAATTAGAAAACAAATGTAGCGGGTCTCCTCTGATGACTACGTATCACAACTACAAATGTCTAACATACAATGTGCGTAGCTCTAGTGGTGTCGTTAAACAAAGACAAACAAAGAAACAAACTCACGGAACGATTCTGTCCAGCCGACTCGGAGGGGTCCGAGAGACTGACACTCCCTGAAGGTGCACACCCCGGTTTCGTCCACTGTGGTTTGGTTAGCGTTCGGCTGAAAACACCGCTTCGTTTTCTTGTCATAGCAGCCTGCAGACAGTGCAAAGGAAAAGGATGTTATTTTCACGACATCTCATCACATTTTAATCTACATCTAATTGTAAACCAAACTTAATGGTGAGACAGGCAGGCATATATATATATATATATATATATATATAGATAGAGAGAGAGAGAGAGAGAGAGAGAGAGAGAGAGAGAGAGAGAGAGAGAGAGAGAGAGAGAGAGAGAGAGAGAGAGAGAGAGAGAGAGAGAGAGAGAGAGAGACACACAGAGAGAGAGAGACAGAGACAGAAACAGACAGACAGACAGAGCGGGGGACAGAGAGAGAACAAACCAGCAAAACATAAATTCATTGTCTTCCTCTTCTAAGTAATGGGTTTATTAATCGCACTTCGAACTTTATGGGAAGTGGTCCGCACCCCCAGAGAACCTACTCATGGATTCGTGCCTGTGACTATTTGAACATACATTCTTGTTGGACTGCAAACTGTGAGACAGTGTTGCATTTGAATATTCCAAACTCAGTGGCGTACATGTGGTAGAAGAAAAACTACTTACCTTCCTGTTGTACTACAAATATTCCAAACTCAGTGGCGTACATATTGTAGAAAAACTACTTACCTCCCTGTTGTACTACAAATATTCCAAACTCAGTGGCGTACATGTTGTAAAAAAACTACTTACCTCCCTGTTGTACTACAAATATTCCAAACTCAGTGGCGTACATGTTGTAGAAAAACTACTTACCTCCCTGTTGTACTACAAATATTCCAAACTCAGTGGCATACATTTTGTACAAAAACTACTTACCTCCCTGTTGTACTACAAATATTCCAAACTCAGTGGCATACATTTTGTACAAAAACTACTTACCTCCCTGTTGTACTACAAATATTCCAAACTCAGTAGCGTACATATTGTAGAAAAACTACTTACCTCCCTGTTGTACTACAAATATTCCAAACTCAGTGGCGTACATATTGTAGAAAAACTACTTACCTCCCTGTTGTACTACAAATATTCCAAACTCAGTGGCGTACATATTGTAGAAAAACTACTTACCTCCCTGTTGTACTACAAATATTCCAAACTCAGTGGCGTACATGTTGTAGAAAAACTACTTACCTCCCTGTTGTACTACAAATATTCCAAACTCAGTGGCGTACATGTTGTAGAAAAACTACTTACCTCCCTGTTGTACTACAAATATTCCAAACTCAGTGGCGTACATGTTGTAAAAAAACTACTTACCTCCCTGTTGTACTACAAATATTCCAAACTCAGTGGCGTACATGTTGTAGAAAAACTACTTACCTTCCTGTTGTACTACAAATATTCCAAACTCAGTAGCGTACATGTTGTAGAAAAACTACTTACCTCCCTGTTGTACTACAAATATTCCAAACTCAGTAGCGTACATGTTGTAGAAAAACTACTTACCTCCCTGTTGTACTACAAATATTCCAAACTCAGTGGCGTACATGTTGTAGAAAAACTACTTACCTCCCTGTTGTACTACAAATATTCCAAACTCAGTGGCGTACATGTTGTAGAAAAACTACTTACCTCCCTGTTGTACTACAAATATTCCAAACTCAGTGGCATACATTTTGTACAAAAACTACTTACCTTCCTGTTGTACTACAAATATTCCAAACTCAGTAGCGTACATGTTGTAGAAAAACTACTTACCTCCCTGTTGTACTACAAATATTCCAAACTCAGTGGCGTACATGTTGTAGAAAAACTACTTACCTCCCTGTTGTACTACAAATATTCCAAACTCAGTGGCGTACATGTTGTAGAAAAACTACTTACCTCCCTGTTGTACTACAAATATTCCAAACTCAGTGGCGTACATGTTGTAGAAAAACTACTTACCTCCCTGTTGTACTACAAATATTCCAAACTCAGTGGCGTACATGTTGTAGAAAAACTACTTACCTTCCTGTTGTACTACAAATATTCCAAACTCAGTAGCGTACATGTTGTAGAAAAACTACTTACCTCCCTGTTGTACTACAAATATTCCAAACTCAGTGGCGTACATGTTGTAAAAAAACTACTTACCTCCCTGTTGTACTACAAGTATTCCAAACTCAGTGGCGTACATGTTGTAGAAAAACTACTTACCTTCCTGCTGTACTAGTTATTCCAAACTCAGTGGCGTACATGTTGTAGAAAAACTACTTACCTCCCTGTTGTACTACAAATATACCAAACTCAGTGGCGTACATGTTGTAGAAAAACTACTTACCTTCCTGTTTGACTTCAAGTTGTGAGCTTCCGTCGCACTTGATCGTTCCACAGTCAATGGCGACGAGGTTGTAGAAGTAGAATTCTGAGTGGACACGACGACATCTCTTGGCGTGGCGATCCCAGCACGCTGCCACCACTGCAACGGGATACAGATCAGATTAGCAAACACTGTCCCAGGAGCGGATTCAGGGGTGGGGTGGGGAGGGGCGAAGGGCGCGCATCCCTTTTTTTTCGTTCAAGTCACATACATAAATAAAAACCTGTTCAAACACCTCTTATCATATCATGCTTAGTGTCCACTCTATCGTTCACACTAAGAGCTTAAACTTATATTATCTGTATCACCATGTTGTTAACTTGTTAATCATGTTTAATGTTGGAAAGTAAATAAAACCTACTTCACCAACTTGTGACTTCTGCTCCTTCATTTACATTCATAAGTAAAAGTACACTGTGTTAATATATAGAGAATAACTGGTTAAGATATCGGCCCTTATCAGATATTGGCTTTGGCCAGTTACCAAAACTATATAAATGTATCTAGTCATCATATACTCTTCAAAAAACAAAAGGGGGGGGGGGGGGGGGACCTGAAATATTAATGCTGATATCAACTATTAGACCGAACATACGTTTTGACCACAGACATCCTAGTAAAGAATGTTCAGGTCTGTTTATCAACACACCTAAACACATTCCATAGTTTGCACATGCATCACGCAGTTGCCCCGTACACGTGCGTGGGGTGTCATTCTCGATTTTGACAATTTCCAGGAAGGTCGATTAATCACTGTGGAACATTATTTCTGTCAATCTTTTTCTTTCTGTTGATCATACAGTTATTGATTTGTTTTTGTTAATTTTTATTATTTGAATTTCCGATTTACTGATAAAAAAACCCGTCAACTTTCAAATTTCACTTCTGACCGCAATCATCCTTCAAGGTCTTTGGTGGTCACATTAAAACTACCGGTTGTAATGTTTGCCCAATTAATTTACTATTATCATATAACCATTCCCCACAGCTAATATACCTTACAATTTTGGCAATTGTAAATTCTTATTAGAGTTCTTCTACTTCTTTTGAAGAGTATATTTTGCCAGTGCATGTAGTGATTACCGGATAAATATATATTAATCAGCTACTGCCTTAAGATATAGGCTTTATTCTGCGAAGGTTAGAATGGGGAATGCCGAATAGGATAAAGCCGAGATCTTAGCGAAGGTTAGAATGGGGAATGCCGAATAGGATAAAGCCGATGTCTTAGCGAAGGTCAGAATGGGGAATGCCGAATAGGATAAAGCCGAGATCTTAGCGAAGATTAGAATGGGGAATGCCGAATAGGATAAAGCCGAGGTCTTAGCGAAGGTTAGAATGGGGAATGCCGAATAGGATAAAGCCGATGTCTTAAGACAGTAACCGGCTATTTTATTTATCCTACAATCCTACACAGTACGAAAACTAACTGAAATTACCAGTTTTATTTCACAACTATACCGTTTTACAGAGTAGTGGATATATCCGTATTCATTGTCTTGTTGCGTATAGCCGCTCGGTGCGCGGTCGGTCTAGGATCGATCCCCGTCGGTGGACCCATTGGGCTATTCCTCGTTCCAGCCAGTGATCCACATCTGGTGTAACAAAGGCCGTGGTATGTACTATCTTGTTTGTGGGATGGTGCAAATCGATAAGAGTAGCCCATGAAGTGGCGACAGCGGGTTTCCTCTCTCAATATCTGTGTGGTCCTTAACCATATGTCTGACGCCATATAACCGTAATAAAATGATGTGTTGAGTGCGTTGTTAAATAAAACAGTTCCTTCCTTCCTAATGACGTCGCACGCATACAATGTGTATGGCGTTGTCATGACATTAGTGCCTCAGACTCTCGAGTCTAAAGTTTTATAAGCACCAGACCGGGGTGGTGGTGGGCTGGGGGGAGACGACGGACGTGAAAGCATTGTACGTACCCATGTTTCTTCTCTTGTACGACTCCATGCCCTCCGTGGTGCACTGCTCGTTGATACAGCGGACCTGGTGGGGGTGGTAGTGGTAGTGGTGGTGGGGGAGGTGGTGGTGGTGGGAGACGATGGACGTGAAAGCATTGTAGCTACCCATGTTTCTCCTCTAGTACGACTTCATGCCCTCCGTGGTGCACTGCTCGTAGATACAGCGGACCTGGTGAGGGTGGTGGGGGGGGGGGGGGGGGGGGGGGGGGGGGGGGGGTGGTGGTGGTGGTTTTGGTGGTGTGGAGGGTGGAGGTGGGGAGGAGACCATGGACGTGAAAGCATTGTACGCACCCATGTTTCTTCTCTTGTATGGCGTCATGCCCTCCGTGGTGCACTGCTCGTAGATACAGCGGACCTGGTGGGGGTGGTGGTGGTAGTGGTGGTGGAGGGTGGGGTGGTGAGGAGACCATGGACGTGAAAGCATTGTACGTACCCATGTTTCTTCACTCGTATGGCGTCATGCCCTCCGTGGTGCATTGCTCGTAGATACAGCGGACCTGGTGGGGGTGGTGGTGGTAGTGGTGGTGGAGGGTGGGGTGGTGAGGAGACCATGGACGTGAAAGCATTGTACGCACCCATGTTTCTTCACTCGTATGGCGTCATGCCCTCCGTGGTGCATTGCTCGTAGATACAGCGGACCTGGTGAGTGCGGTAGTGGGTGAGGTGGTGGGGGGGGGGGGGGGGGGAGAGAGACAATGGACGTGAAAGCACTGTACGTACCCATGTTTCTCCTCTTGTATGGTTTCATGCCCTCCGTGGTGCACTGCTCGTAGATACAGCGGACCTGGTGGGGGTAGGGGTGGTGGGGGTAGTGGTAGTGGGGGAGGTGGGGGGGTGTTTTTTTTTTTTTTGTGGGGGGGGGGGAGACGATGGACGTGAAAGCACTGTACGTACCCATGTTTCTCCTCTTGTATGGTTTCATACCCTCCGTGGTGCACTGCTCGTAGATACAGCGGACCTGGTCTCGGCGCACGGCGATCTGCCGCAGTCTGTAGGCCCTCGTCATCGCCACGCCGTCCTTGGTGACGAGTTCCTGAACGCACATCTTCCTAGCGCTGTCGTACGTCCACGGAGCCTCTGTAAAGAAAGCACTCTTCTCTGAGGGTCGTAGTCGTGGTTAACGAGATCATAGAGAAGCACTTGATGATGATGATGATGATGATGGTGTTAATGATAATGAACAAAATGATGGTGACAAAGGTGATGATGATGATGATGATGATAATGAACAAAATGATGGTGACAAAGGTGATGATGATGATGATGATGATGATGATGATAAACAAAATGATGGTGACAAAGGTGATGATGATTACTATGATGAAGAGTACTTTGATGGCTATGGCAACAGTGATGATGATGATGATGGTGGTGGTGGTGGTGATGATGATGATGATGATGGTGGTGGTGGTGATGATGATGATGATGATGGTGGTGGTGGTGGTGATGATGATGATGGTGGTGGTGGTGGTGGTGATGATGATGATGGTGGTGGTGATGGTGGTGATGATGATGATGATGATGGTGGTGGTGATGATGATGATGATGATGATGATGATGATGGTGGTGGTGGTGGTGATGATGATGATGGTGGTGGTGATGGTGGTGATGATGATGATGGTGGTGGTGGTGATGATGATGATGATGGTGGTGATGGTGATGATGATGGTGGTGATGGTGGTGGTGATGATGATCATGATACTAATGGGAAAATGTAGCGGGTTTCTTCTCTAAGACTATATGTAAAAATTAACAAATGTTTGACATCCAATAGCTGATGATTAAAAAATCAATGTGCCCTAGAGATGTTAAACAAAATTTATAATTTTACTCAAATGTATATACAAAAGCTTTTTTTTTTTAAAAACATACAGACAAACCAAAATCATTCTGGGGATCAGAAAGAAGAAAACGGAGGGAAAGGAGAGAAGAAGAGAAGCTTTGTGTTTTCCTACTCAGTAGTTTGAGGGTAAATAAAACAGACAAAAAGTGGCATTTATTTTCAAGCACATTTTTTTTTTGTTGGTATAGATCACTTTATTGGTGATGGCAGTGGTGATCGTGGTCATGATGATGATGGTGGTGGTGGTTGTGGTACTGATGATGATGATGATGACGATGGTGGTGGTTGTGCTACTCAGTATGATGACGATGGTGGTGGTTGTGGTACTGATGATGATGATGGTGGTGGTGGTTGTGGTACTGATGATGATGATGATGACGATGGTGGTGGTACTGATGATGATGACGATGATGATGGTGGTCTTTGTGGTACTGATGATGATGACGATGGTGGTGGTTGTGGTACTGATGATGATGATGACGATAGTGGTGGTTGTAGTACTGATGATGATGATGATGATGGTGGTGGTGGTTGTGGTACTGATGATGATGATGATGACGACGATGGTGGTGGTTGTGGTAATGATGATGATGACGATGGTGGTGGTTGTGGTACTGATGATGATGATGACGATAGTGGTGGTTGTGGTACTGATGATGATGATGATGATGATGATGGTGGTGGTTGTGGTACTGATGATGATGATGATGACGACGATGGTGGTGGTTGTGGTACTGATGATGATGACGATGGTGGTGGTTGTGGTACTGATGGTGATGATGATGATGACGATGGTGGTGGTTGTGGTACTGATGGTGGTGGTGATGATAGTAAGGATCCCTTCTGGTTGTGTCCAGGGTGAACGTGCCTGAACCTTCATTTGATATAAGCACGTTAATGAGGAAGGAAATGTTTTATTTAACGACGCACTGACGGGGATCGTTCCCAAACCGACCGCGCATCAAGCGTGCGCTTTGCTTCTGGACTACGTCTCGGCCCCGCACGTTAATACAGTGAATCATGATGGCGTTAGTAGCTGTGGTGATGACGATGGTGGTGGAGTGATGGTAGTTGTGGGTTTTCATGATGATGATGGCGATGATGATGGTGATGATGATTATGATGATGCTGATGTTCATGAGGTGGTAGCAGTGGTAGTGATAGCGGTGTGGTTGCTATTGTAACAAAAAAGAACTAACTTTCATCCCATGAAGACTGTCAGAATTATCAAACATTTGATGTACAAAAATCGATGATTCATTAATCAATGTGCTCTAGTACTATCGTTGAACAAAACAAACTTTAACTTTTTTTAAAGGGATCTGTTAGTTGGAAATATTGGACAGCGACAGCAAACTTAGGACAATGTGTTTATTTCATTTCAACTCAATTTCGTGCTTATATCCAATTAAGGTTCAAGCATTATGTCCTGGACACACACTTTAGCTATCTGGGCTGTCTGTCCAGGACAGTGGGTTAGTTTTAAGTGGTTAGTGGTTACATATTATTTCATTTCATTTCAACTTATGTTCGTGCTTATATCCAATTAATTTTCAAGCAAGCTGTCCTGAGCACACACTGTCCGACGGCTTAACCACGACACCACTGAGGCCGGTCTGCCCCGGATTGGGGCCCTGGCTTCCCAGAGGCCGAACCCTGGGGCGGACATGCTCGAAACCTGCGTGGTATATGAGCATGCTAAAGTATTTAAAGATAGTCCCCCTCAACACGGAGTTCTCTTTTCTTCCTGACAAAATGGACGCTCATATGCGTTTATCTACTCGCCGGTATTTTACCAAAACAATACAAACTACACCAAAACAATATACAATGTTAAAAATGTGTAAAGGAGTTCAAATTAACGACACCACTAGAGCTATTGGATGTCAAACATTTCGTAATTTTGTCATATAGTTTTAGAGAGGAAACCCGCTACATTTTTTCTTGGTAGCAAGATATCTTTTATACACACCATCCCAACAAACGGGATAGCACATACCACGGCCTTTGATACCAGTCGTGGTGCACAGGCTGAACGATAAATAGCCCAATGGGCCCACCGACGGGGATCGTTCCGAGACCGACCGCGCATCAGGTGACCACTTTGCCACTGATGTAATAGAAATCGTAGCATACTTTACGACTATGAATCTCGTTACCCCGACGCCATATAACCGTAAATAAAATGTGTTGAATGCGTCGTTAAATGAAACATTTCCTTCCTCTTGTTACCATATTCATCAGTTGCGTATTTCTGCACAATACTGATGGCAAAAGAGGTTATGATAAAATGAATGTTTAACGAATCCCCAGCACAAATTTAAAAAAAAAAAAAAAAAAAACCTCCCAAGAAACAAAGGCGTTACCTGCGCGATGTCTTGAACTGACTTCTGTCAACTCATGAAGAGCGATCAGGTTGAGGAAGGAAAGGGTCAGCAGAAGCATCTCTGTGAGTGAGAAAAACAATAATAACAGAAAATCTTTATACACGTTGATGTATTACCATTTTGAATCCAACATCGAGTAATAACAACAAACACTTTTCTTTATAAAATAAAACATATTATATAATCAAACAATCTGATTAAAATTAGCTCTACTGGTCTACCTAGTTCAAGTTCTTTATTGTGTCAAGTTATGCAACTTATCAGCATTATAACAATGAAATACAATAGTATGTACAATAGTGCGGAACAATGGTGGAGAATGACTTATATAAATGCATACACATATACCGTCAGAAACTCTCTCTCTCTCTCTCTCTCTCTCTCTCTCTCTCTCTCTCTCTCTCTCTCTCTCTCTCTCTCTCTCTCTCTCTCTCTCTCTCTCTCTCTCTCTCTCTCTCTCTCTCTCTCTCTCTCTCTGTCTCTCTGTATATCAGCAAATATGGGTCACACATATAGGAACAAATATAGATATATTATTTTGTTTGTAGTAATAGCATATCCCTGAATTTGTTCGCCTGTACCGGCCTCGGTGGCGTCGTGTTTAGGCCATCGGTCTACAGGCTGGTAGGTACTGGGTTCGGATCTCAGTCGAGGCATGGGATTTTTAATCCAGATACCGACTCCAAACCCTGAGTGAGTGCTCCGCAAAGCTCAATGGGTAGGTGTAAATCACTTGCACCGACCTGGACCCCGTGCTTATAAACCTTAAAGTCTAGACTTTAATAAAGTCCAGACTTTAACGTCATGGCAACGCCAATTCAAATAGCATTACGTTAAAGTCTGGACTTTATTAAAGTCTAGACTTTAAGTTTTATAAGCACGGGCCCAGTGATCCATAACTGGTTCAACAAAGGTCATGGTCTGTGCTATCCTGCCTGTAGGAAGCGCAAATAAAAGATCCCTTGCTGCCTGTCGTAAAAGAGTAGCCTATGTGGCGACAACAGGTTTCCTCTAAAAAAAACAGTGTCAGAATTACCATATATTTGACGTCCAATAGCCGATGATAAGATAAAAAATCAATGTGCTCCAGTGTCGTCGTTAAATAAAACAAACGTTACTCTCTAATTTTTTTTTTTTCGCCTATAATAAGTATTTGCCAAGGTTGTATATCTCCTTATCTCCAGTAATAGTTATTAACTAGTGGAGCTAATTTTAATCAGGTTGAAAATCAAATATCTGTAAGTTTTCCTACTTACTGCTAGAAACCTTGGAACATTAGTTCTATGACTGTTTCAAAGTCCTAGGTATATGGAAAGAAAGTGAACGATGGAGCCAAGACCAAGGCGACCATATATAATTCGACAAACAGTTTTCTTTCAAATCATAAACAGCAAAAAAAGTGTATAGTTGCATATATCAATATTAAATTGTTCAAAAAGGGACCTAACGTATAGGTTCTCTTAAATGTTATAAAAGATAAAATACAAACTGAAACATGTATATACTTTCCTTTTTTATTTTAAAGAACATAATTCAAATTGTTATCAGACCCGAATCTGGATAATATAGTGTTTTTTTCATATGCTGCCAAATGGCTATATAGGATTGCAAACGAATAACTACGCATTTTTACATAAATTACAACTGATTTTGCGAGTAAAATGATAGATATACATGTTAAAAAAGTCTCAGTTTGGCACATTTTGCACGGATATCTCAATATTTTCCCCCCGAATTTGAGGATTTGCTCCAGCACTGGTTGGGGGGGGGGGGGGGGGGGGGGGGGGGGGGGGGGGGGGGGGGGGGGGGGGGGACAGTTGCCCGCCCCCTCCTTTCTCGTACGCGTATGATAACAATATATTGTGTTAACGAGGTATTTATTACAAGGCAAAATAAGCTGTATTCTTTGATATCCAATAGCCGATGATTAATTAATCAATGTGCTCTAGTCGTGTCGTTAAACAAAACAAACTCTCTTACTGTATTCTATTTCGAAATCGGATCCTTAAATTCATACTTTCTTTCCCATTCCTGACAATACAATATTTGTATTAAGTATAATTATTAATACACATGTATATAATTTTTAAATGCTCCGTAAATCCTTGAATAGAAGCCTGCCCCGATTAGAGGCCGGGTCTCAGAGCGTTTCGACAAAAATAGAGGCCTGCCTTGAATTGAAGTCTGCCTCGATTAGAGGCCGGGTCTCAGAGCGTTCCGACAAAAATACAGGCCTGCCTTGAATTGAAGCCTGCCTCGATTAGAGGCCGGGTCTCAGAGCGTTTCGACAAAAATACAGGCCTGCCTTGTATAGTAACCTGCCTCAATTAGAGGCCGGGTCTCAGAGCGCTTCGACAAAAATACAGGCCTGCCTTGTATAGAAACCTGCCTCGATTAGAGGCCGGGTCTCAGAGCGCTTCGACAAAAATACAGGCCTGCCTTGTATAGAAACCTGCCTCGATTAGAGGCCGGGTCTCAGAGCGTTTCGACAAAAATACAGGCCTGCCTTGAATAGAAGCCTGCCTCGATTAGAGGCCGGGTCTCAGAGCGCTTCGACAAAAATACAGGCGTGCCTTGTATAGAAACCTGCCTCGATTAGAGGCCGGGTCTCAGAGCGTTTCGACAAAAATACAGGCCTGCCTTGAATAGAAGCCTGCCTCGATTAGAGGCCGGGTCTCAGAGCGTTTCGACAAAAATACAGGCCTGCCTTCTATAAAGGCCAGCTTCTGCAACTGTAGCTATGTACGGTTAATGACTGCGTTATACTCGTCATTTTTGTTGCATAACGTCAATATCTTACAACCACATGGCGAGGGCGGCACGTAGCACAGTGGTAAAGTGCTCGCTTGATGCGCAGTTGGTTTTGGATCGATCCCCGTCGGTGGGCCCACTGGGCTGTTTCTCGTTCCAGCAAGTGCGCCACGACTGGTATATCAAAGGCGCTTATGTGTTCTATCCTGTCTGTGGGATGGTGCGTGTTAAAATATTCCTTGCTACTAATGGAAAAACACAATGTAGCGAGTTCCCTCTCGAAGACTATATGTAAAACTACCAAATAGCCGATGATTAACAAGTCAATGTGCTCTAGTGGTGTCGTTAAACAAAACACAATTTATCTTCAATTTTCCTCTTCATATGTTTTTTTAACAGATGCTCGCCTGATTCGCTGTCTGTCTAGGATTGATTTCTGGATTGATTCCCGTCGGTGGCCCCATTGGATATTAACATTAATATTTTAGGTTCACTTACTTTTTTGAAGAGTATATATATATATATATATATATATATATATATATATATATATATATATATATATTTGTATGTAAAAACACTCTCTCTCTCTCTCTCTCTCTCTCTCTCTCTCTCTATCTCTATCTCTCTCTCTCTCTCTCTCTCTCTCTCTCTCTCTCTCTCTCTCTCTCTCGCTCTCAATAATATTAATTTCTGTTCATATTTAAACAGCATAAATATATTACTAATACTAAGTTGGATTACCATATATTGTTTTCAAAAGCAATAAAATATGTTTCAATCAAGCGGTTTAAAATTTTAGTTAATTAGTTCATTGTATGTACTCTTAAAAAAAAGTAGGGGAACCTGAAATATTAATGTTAATATCAATTATTAGACCGAACATACGTTTTCACCACAGACATCCTAGTAAAAAACGTTCAGATCTGCTTTTCAACACACCGAAACACATTCCATAGTTTGCACATGCATCACGCAGTTGTCCCGTACACGTGCGTGGCGTGTCATTCTCGATTTTGACAATTTCCAGGAAGGTCCATTAATCACCGAGAAGCATTATTTCTATCAATCGTTTTCATTCTGTTGATCATACAGTTGTTATTGTTTTGTTTTTTTATTGTTTGAATTTGCGATTTACACCTACTGATAAAAAAACCCGTCAACTTCCAAATTTATCTTAGTAAGTTTTATAACACATAACTATCCACTTAAGAAAGACAATCCACATTACGGTACTTTTGTAACCATTGCACGGCATCGTTCGATTTCCTTTGACTAAAATTCTCAAATCTAAATCATTTAAAAATTAAAAAGACACAAATCCTCAAAAAAGATAAATTGTGGCTTTAGCTATATTATTCATCAGTTCTAACTAAACCTGTATAAATAACTATATTTTTATTTTCAAAAATACTAACCTGCGTTTCACACTCGACAGCCGCAGAAGTTGTAATTTATTTTCTTCTTATTTAATCACTATGATAGAATCCTGCGTCCACTACCTCGGCGACGATTCTACTGAATTTCACAGTGGAAAACAGTCGGTGACATCTTTGAAAAAGCCTACATCGCTTTGAATACATTATCGAGTTGGGCCGGGCACGTCATCGATGGTCTAAAGTGCACCTGGTACTAATCTCGTCAAATAACCGCACGCCATTCATCGACATGCTGTCCGCATTGTCTGCCGACACTGTCGGCTATTGATGAGCCTGTGTATGAATAATGTCCAACATAAATATTGATACAGTGAAAACTGGTCTCCATAAAATCTTCCACACGACGCAGATCGACACACTTCGACGTAAATCAAAAAACGTATTTTTTCTTCTCTTCTTGTTTGGTGGGATTTTTTTTTTAATTGTTGCTGTTGCTGTTGCTGTTTCTGTTTTGTTTTATTTTTGGGGATTATTATTATTATTATTGCTGATGGTGATGTTGATTCTTTTTGTTAGTTGTTTTGTTGTTGTTGGGTTGGGTTGAGTTGGGTGTTTGTTTGGGGTTTTTTTTTTGGGGGGGGGGGGTTGGGGGGGTTTGAGGGGGGGGTTCGTTTGTTTGGTTTTGGTTGTTTTTGTTGATTTTTGGGGTGGGTTATTATTATTATTAATTTTTTTAGGGAATGATAGTCGCAGATGGTCCGCGTCTGATGCAGATCGTCTGTAATTGTGTTCCCATAAGTTTTCTTTTCATCTACGTACATATGCGTCTGTCGGTGACGTGTCACAAAATGTATGGAAACCCGTTACTAAGGAGGTCCATTTCCGTTACAGTTATTAGGGTTATTACAGGGCTTCAAGATTATGCTAGCCCCACTCCCATGACTAGTGATATTCAATGTTGGGCTAGTAAATAACAACTATTGCCATGCTTGACGACTAGTGAAATATGATTATTCTCTTTATTTTGGTTAAATGCTGCATTTAAGTATTTTGTGAATATGAATATCCTATCCACCCACACTACCTGGGTTTTTTTTTTTTTTTTTTACCTCTATCTCCCTCTATAGATAACATATCTGATTATTACTATTATTAAAACTGTATTCACTTAAAGGCATACTGTCACGGATTTAAGGACCTTATTTCTCTAAATATGGATAATAAATAAAAATTACATTAATTGTTGGAACCAAATCTAGCTATTGCATCACCTTAACTGAACCATGACGGAGTGAAATCCATGTCAACCCTCTCGGCAATTTTAGTTTTTGAATTATGGACCATTGCCATAATTCAATTATTTTTACAAAATGTCATTAGTATGGTGGTTGAATAAAGTACATTTAGGGACAAAATCAAATTATTTTTGTTCAGGTAATACTTTGTTAGACCATTAAATAGGTCAGTAGTCTGTGACAATATGCCTTTAAAGTAGGGCTAGTTAATTTTCAGTCGGCTAGTGGATTTTTATACAAAGTCTAGAAGCCTTGGTTACTGTGTGTTTTATAGGAATCTCACACATTCGATAGCAGTAACAATAGAAATTGGGTGGAGCATTTTCATTGGAGATCAGTTTATTTAGAGTCACTTACTCTTGCATCCATTTATCTACATTTCAATCATGTTTAAAATTTATTTTAAAATTTAATATTATATTTTTTTTTAAAATGTTTATACATTTTTTAATTTTTTTTTTACATGCACTAAGATTCATAGTTGCAACTACACGTATAAACTGTAAAACCAAGTTTTATTGATCTGGAGCCTAATTCACTAAACTCTCGCAACTTTGCGATCTCGCAGTGCAATGTTAAAAGACTTGCAAATAGGATGTTTTGTTGTCTAACAGAGCCTAAGAGACCTTTGTGAATGAGGCCTCTGGTACTTACAGGTTGTGAGAAATAAGACTTAAACGCAAAAACGTAGCATTGAACTGAACTAAAGTATTTTAATTAAAAGTTTAAAAATTAAAAAGATATTTCACAGGCACCGAGGAAGCAAGTGGACATTGGGGGGGGGGGGGGGGGGGATTTATTAAACATCGGCTGGTAGATGTCAAACATCCAAACATTTGGTAATGCTGACACATAGTCTTAGAGATGAAACCCGCTACATAATTCCATTAGAAGCGAGGCATCTTTTATATGCACCATCCCACAGACAGAATAGCACATACCACGATATACCAGTCGTGGTGCACGGGTTGGAACGAAAAATAGCCCAAAGGGTCCACCACCGACCCTCTACATTTATTTTATCGTTAGTAGCAAGGAAACCTTTATATGCACTTTCGCACTGTAGGCAGGGCAGCACATACCACGGCATTTGAGATATCAGTCATGCGGCACTGATTGAGACAGGTAAAACCCAGGTTCGCTGCGGGAATTCGATCCTACGATCCATGCACCTCAAGCGAGTGCTCTACCGACTGAGCTAAATTCCTCTGTTGACCGAGTTATGGAAAGGAAGGAAATGTTTTAACGACGCACTCAACACATTTTATTTACGGTTATATGGCGTCAGACATATGGTTAAGGACCACACAGATATCGAGAGAGGAAACCTGCTGTCGCCACTTCATGGGCTACTCTTTTCGATTAGCAGCAAGGGATCTTTTAAATGCACCATCCCAGACAGGATAGTACATACCACGGCCTTTGTTACACCAATTGCGGAACACTGGCTGATATGGAATGAAAACCTGCTTCTGACAAATATGCTACTCTTATCGATAAGCAGTAAGGGCTCTTTTATATGCATTTTGACATATGTGTGGATGCACTAGATAGGGGGCTCTGTTTGGGACGTGACTATTCAGTGTCAACCATATGATAATGACGAGACACACAACAAAGTTAAATCATCGCTTATTATATGACAAACATTTGGTAATTCTGACATATAATCTTTGTTTAAAAGAAACAAATAAACATCATTGAACCCACCCAAAAAAACACCCACCCACTGATGCGTGTTCGATTTAGGATCGATCCCCATCTGTGGACCCGTCTCTTTCCAAAACTATGAGCGCTCTTATAACTCGATTCTCGTCATATGCTAGGTTCAGACTGTCAACTGTCATGACGAAGTTGGCAAACTCGACGGTTGCGTTGTAATTTCCCCCAACTTCCTGACTTACGACGGGTGCACTCAGATTAACAACTAATGGGTTATACGACGAGAATCGACTTGCAAGAGCGCTCAGATTAACAACTAATGGGTTATACGACGAGAATCCACTTGCAATAGCGCTCAGATTAACAACTAATGGGTTATACGACGAGAATCCACTTGCAAGAGCGCTCAGATTAACAACTAATGGGTTATACGACGAGAATCCACTTGCAAGAGCGCTCAGATTAACAACTAATGGGTTATACGACGAGAATCGAGTTGCAAGAGTGCTCAGATTAACAACTAATGGGTTATACGACGAGAATAGACTTGCAAGAGCGCTCAGATTAACAACTAATGGGTTATACGACGAGAATCGAGTTGCTAGAGCGCTCAGATTAACAACTAATGGGTTATACGACGAGAATCGAGTTGTAAGAGCGCTCAGACTAACAACTAATGGGTTATACGACGAGAATCGAGTTGTACGAGCGCTCAGACTAACAACTAATGGGTTATACGACGAGAATCGACTTGCAAGAGCGCTCAGATTAACAACTAATGGGTTATACGACGAGAATCGAGTTGCAAGAGCGCTCAGATTAACAACTAATGGGTTATACGACGAGAATCGACTTGCAAGAGCGCTCAGATTAACAACTAATGGGATATACGACGAGAATCGACTTGCAAGAGCGCTCAGATTAACAACTAATGGGATATACGACGAGAATCGACTTGCAAGAGCGCTCAGATTAACAACTAATGGGTTATACGACGAGAATCGACTTGCAAGAGCGCTCAGATTAACAACTAATGGGATATACGACGAGAATCGACTTGCAAGAGCGCTCAGATTAACAACTAATGGGTTATACGACGAGAATCAACTTGCAAGAGCGCTCAGATTAACAACTAATGGGTTATACGACGAGAATCAACTTGCAAGAGCGCTCAGATTAACAACTAATGGGATATACGACGAGAATCAACTTGCAAGAGCGCTCAGATTAACAACTAATGGGTTATACGACGAGAATCAACTTGCAAGAGCGCTCAGATTAACAACTAATGGGATATACGACGAGAATCAACTTGCAAGATCGCTCAGATTAACAACTAATGGGTTATACGACGAGAATCAACTTGCAAGAGCGCTCAGATTAACAACTAATGGGTTATACGACGAGAATCAACTTGCAAGAGCGCTCAGAAATGTAAAATTCGTGACAGCAGAAAGTTGGCCAACTTTGTGCTGGCTTCAGTTGGTAGTCTGAAACTAGCATATATGTATATATAACTGTTGTCGATGCAGGACAAGTGGTAGTTTGCGGCATAAGCGTACAAGACACGGGTGTGGGGCAACAGCCCCCCTGTGCTGGAGCAAAACCTCAAATTCGAGCAAAATGTACTAAACTGAGACCATGCATTTCTATCATTCATTCAAGACGGGACATTTGCACGGTTATGATCACTCTCTGTCGGAGATATCTCTATAGAGAAAACACGGAATGACCAACTACCACACGGTAGACAAAGATTCCCGCTCTAATACAACAAATATTAGAAGTTTGACGCTAAATACCATTACATGTTCGAGTTCGCTGACAACACATTTTTCACATATTAATCACAAATACACAAACTACAGTAAGAAACCCGTCAGCACCTACGTATTTAACCGAAACATTATTAAAAGGGGGTGCTGTCGGGTTTCTTCCTGTAGTGAGTATATTAATCATCGGCTATTGGATGTCAAACATATTATGGTTATTTTGACACGGCCATAGAGGAAATCCACTACATATTTCCATTCAGTACCAAGGAATCTTTTATATGCAGCACCACATACAAGGTAGCACATACCACGGCCTTTGACATAGCAGTCGTGGTGAACTGGCTGGAATGAGAAATAGCCCAATGGGCCCACTGACGGGTCGGAAATATCTTACAGTGACTGTAATCTCAGCACAATCCTTTTAAAAAATATATACTACTAGTATTTATGACATAAAACAAAACCCACTAAACAATATTTATTTATTCAGTCAGATAATATAAATCCCCAAATACAATATAATACAACAACCAGAACTTTCAGGCAAGGATTCAGGGGGAGGGTGCTCAGAGTACAAAACCCTAACCCGAACTTCAAAGTACCATAGAGATTTTTTATGTAAAAAGAAAGAAATGTTTTATTTAACGACGCACTCAACACATTTTATTTATGGTTATATGTCGTCAGACATATGATTAAGAACCACACAGATTTTGAGAGGAAACCCGCTGTCGCCACTGTATGGGCTACTCTTCCGATTAGCAGAAAGGGATCTTTTATTTGCGCTTCCCATAGGCAGGATAGCACAAACCATGGCCTTTCTTGAACCACTTTCTTGGATCACTGGTCGGTGCAAGTGGTTTACACCTACCCATTGAGCCTTGCGGAACACTCACTCAGGGTTTGGAGTCGGTATCTGGATTAAAAACCCCATGCCTCGACTGGGATCCGAACCCAGTACCTACCAGCCTGTAGACCAATGGCCTGCCACGACGCCATCGAGGCAGGTTTTTTTTTCATGTAATGTCCGTTAGTGTACTTTGGAATTGCGTATGTTCCATGTTTTGACATGCAAAGCCCAAAACCTGTTGTTTTTTTAAACAGAGAATTTAAAAGATCTTGAAAACTGGACAGGATAAGTTTGCTTTTTTTTTTGCATTCTGTAATAAATATATATAACCGCCCCCCATCCCCCCCCCCCCACCTAAATCCGCACCTGTACACCCACTCCTTTGAAGAATAATGCAGTCGTTCCTGACTTTTGTTAGACCAAAGAACCTCTCTTCACTCTTTTTTGTTTAACCTCTTCTTTCTCTTGTCTTGGTGTGACAGTGTGTGTGCGCGTGGGGTGGGTCGTGTAGCTCAGTGGTAGAGCACTCGCCTGAGGTGCTATGTATCACAGGAATAACCACCACTGAAGAACTAGAGATTTCCCCCAGTCTCAACCAGGGCAACATAAATGGTACAGCAAAGGATTCTAGGGCATCCATCCACTGGTTAAATTCCCACCCCCTGGGTCACTTACCCACTTCCATATAATTGAACCACTTTTCAGCAGAAAGCCATATTTAAAATACACCTGCCTGGCTAACCCATTGGAATGCTGTCCAATACCTTTCAATCATGGAGACTTGTCCATAGATGTTAAGGCAAACTTTTAATTATGTTGGGAAAAGTATTTCTATTCACTCTGTCTTAATTTGAGTTCAACAATAAATGTTTTATCCATAGTTTGAATATTAATAAACATGCTTGTAGGTTTTTTATTCTGTTAAGAAACGAATTCTGTCCAATGCCTTTCAATCATGGAGACTTGTCCATAGATGTTAAGGCAAACTTTTAATTATGTTGGGGAAAAGTATTTCTATTCACTCTGTCTTAATTTGAGTTCAACAATAAATGTAGGTTTTTTATTCTGTAAAGAAACTTTTTCTATTCATTCTGTTATCTGAATATTTATAAACTGCATGTCTTTAAAATCAACTTATGTCCATGTTACTTAGTGAGAAATGTAGTTCTATCCATTCTACTACTAGTAGTACATTTTTATTTCATTAGCTAATTATTTCTTAAATGTCTTAATGTTTATTCCTATTGACCTAATATAACAAGGTACTAATTTGAAGTCTTGAATGGCAGGACGTGGCCCAGTGGTAGAGCTCTCGCCTTTATACAGTCGGTCTGGGATCAATCCCCGTCGGTGGGCACATTGGACTATTTCTCGTTCCAGTCAGTGCACCACGACTGGTATATCAAAGGCCATGATATGTGATGGTGCATATAAAAGATCCCTTGTTAGTATTACCTTTTGTTGTTAATCATTAGTTATGCATAAAATATTAAGCACGGCAATTCAAATAGTTTGTTGACATTCATTAAGTTTGAAATGTTAAGGAATTCCACTGGCTCATGTTGATATTTTATTAAAAACGAAATGTTAAGGAATTTCAAGGGCTCATTTTAATTCCTGAAATGTTAAAGGTGCAGACCCTAATTTTAACCCGTAAAAAATGGACACTTTAAAATTTAGTTAAAATTTACAAACTTGTAACTCATTTGGATAAAGTTACAATACAGTGAAAGAGGAGTCTGTGATGTTAAAACAGGAAATATCCTTAAAAATAGACTAGAACTCAAATCAATAAACCACTACTTCTAAGATGCACATGTGTTTTTAACCCTTGCGCGTGCTGTAACCTCACCATGGTGCAGGGGTGTAACATTCTTTTTGAGAATTCCCAATACAGCACAAATCCCCTCGTTTTCTTTGGGATACAATTAAAATTTTGAATAAAAGTCAGTATCTATCTTTGATATTTGTATTTTTACACAGTTCTTTACACTGTGTTTTTATTTAACTGTTGAATTATTTAAATCTTGAATTTTTATATTGATGTTGATAATCACTTTGTTTGCATTACCACAGTTTGACACCCAATAGCCTATGTATTTTTTGTGCTTGGGTGTCGTTAAACATTCATTCATGTGTTTTTAAAAAAATGAAAAAAATATTAATCTAAACAATAAAATATCAGTAATGTTTTGATTTCAGTGATCATAAGTGGCTCTAATAGTGAAAAATATGCCTTAGTGTTTAAAAACTAAAGAATTTCAAGGCCTCATTTTAATTCCTGAAATGTTAAGGAATATGTTGATATATATATTAAGCACAAAATGTTAAGGACTGTTATGACCTTGTGTTAATTCCAGAAATGTTGAGGAATTCCATGGGCTCTGGCACTCATTGGCATTAAGCACAAAATGTAAAGAATTCCATTAGCGTGTGCTGATATTTGAAGTGTGAAGGAATTTCTCGGTCCATGCTGATTCCTTAAATGCTACTGAATTTCATTGTCTTGTGTCGATTCCTGAAATATTAGGAATTTCTTGGGTCCATGATGATTCCTGAAATGTTGAGGAATTTCATGAGTCCATGTCAATTCTGGAAATGTTGAGGAATTTTTTTAAGGAATTTCTTGGGTCCATGTTGATTCCTGAAATGTTGAGGAATTTCATGGGTCCATGTCGATTCCTGAAATGTTTAGGAATTTCTTGGGTTCATATCAATTCCTGAAATGTTTAGGAATTTCATGGGTCCATGTTGATTCCTGAAATGCTTAGGAATTTCTTGGGTCACACCGACCTCAAACGGCCCTCTTCTTTCTCTGGTGGTAAGGGAGAGCACCCTTGCACTGCCGACTGGATCGGTAGTGTTCGTTGAAGTCGAGGCGGAAACTGAGAAATCTGAGACTGACATCTTGGTGACTTGTCAACATCTGTAGGAAATCCTGAACCATGTCCTGCAAATATATAGATAAAATATGTTTTGTTTTAATTGTTTAACATCACCACTAGAGCACACTGATTTATTAATCATCGGCTATTGGATGTAATTTTTTTTGTAATTTTTGACATATAGTCTTAGAGAGGAAATCAGCTACATTTTCACATTAGTAGCAAGGGATCTGTTATATACACCATCCAACAGACAGGATAGCACATACCACAGCCTTTGATATACCAGTTCAGGGTTTATACACTTTATCAGTAACCAAATTCCATGACTTTTCATGACTTTCCATGACTGTTTAAAGGCATATTCCATGACCTTTTAAATGTTTTTTTTTTACAATCCTTGACTAAATCTATAGGTATTTTACTGTATTAGGCCACTCTAATTTGATTTGTTGGTTTACAGGCAATCTTTTTTCAAAATGGCAGAATGGAGGAAATAAAAATAAAAATGATTTTCAGATTGTTTTTACTGGGATTTATTGACAACATTCTCTCAAAACGACAGAGAAAGGAATAAAAAACCTTAAAATTACAAAACTTATTAATTATTTATTGATACACATGTGCATTATTTAAACACTATGGGCCGATTTCGTATGTCTGGGTTTTGAAACGCCGGGTTATATCAAAACCTAGGTTTAATACTGGGTTACGTAAAACGCTGAAAAACCTGACCAAGACATACACCCATGGTGTATATCACGTGTGTGTTTTACCCGTGTTTACAAAACCACGCTTTTTACATGGGTTACCCGCAGATTTGGAAAGGGACATAAGCGAGAAATAGCTTACACTTCATCACATTGTAGTTAAAACTCCCAAATTGTGTGATTCGGGCCTTAATTTTGATAATAACTGGTATCTCGTTTATTATCCTCTATATATCTCAGGCACTTTGTTGTTCATTCGTCACGAACATGGTGAAGGGGTGGATCTAATTATACAGTCGTGCTAAAAAAAAACCTTTCTGTAGTGGCTTCAAATGATCTCTAAAATACGTTCACATTTCATGGCTCTGCAATACTGACGTAAAACACAATTTTACTGCTGAAATTATCCATGAAGAAAAGTTACATTGAGCAAACCCAGCGAAAAACCACCTCAAGGGCAGGTTTAAACAAGCAATACAATTGTAACCCAGTGTTAAACTAGGATTACTGTAAACCAGACATGTGAAATACACAGTAAACATGACCCAGGGTTTAACCTAGGTTTAAACCATATGTTTCCAAAACCCACCGATAACCCAGACATATGAAGTCGGCCCTATATGTTTGTGTAACTGTTTCATGCATTCATTCTGACATCAAATGTATCCATTTTTATTCAGTAAAAATAGTAATATGAACCTTCTGAGTACTGCAGGTGAGATATCTCAACTAAGTTCATAATTTAAAAAAGTATAGAATTAATTTTAACTCAATTATAAATAGAACCTTTTTTGTCCTATTTATACCATTTGATATTTTAGATAATAATAACATTTTTTTTATTAATAATAAAGATTATTATACACCTTCTGTTTTCTCACCAAAAAAAAAAAAATAAAAAAAAAATAAAGAAGGAAATTGTTCTTGGCACTTTAAATGCTGATCGTATTAATTTTAAGGTCAAGGTTAATAATTAACTTGCAAGTTTTTGCTAGCAGGCTATTATATTTATCTAAATATTTATACTTTTTTTTTGCTACTTAAATTTAAAACTTATGATTAGTTTTAAAATATATGTAGTAAAAAATATATTTAGATAGATTTTCATTTTCCATGACTTTTCATGACCAATATCAAAATTCCACGACTTTCCAGGCCTGGAAAATGACATTTAGAAATACCACGACTTTCCAGGATTTCCATGACCAATATCAAAATTCCACGACTTTCCAGGCCTGGAAAATGACATTTAGAAATACCATGACTTTCCAGGATTTCCATGACCTGTACGAACCCTGCAGTCGGGGTTCACTGGCTGAAATGAAAAAAAGCCCAATGGCCCCACCGACAGGGATCGATCCTAGACTGACCAAGAATCAGGCGAGCGCTTTATCAGGTCAGGTCAGGTCATAGGGTTTTACGTGCACATTCAGAACAAGCTGTTGTAGCGCACACCTGTCGTGGGCACAAGAGCCGGCCTTGGCCGGCTCCTCCGTCCATGACAGGAAAGCGCTTTATCACCCAATATTTTGTTTAAATGACTATCCTCAGTTTGCAGCCATTTTAAAAAGTGTTAAGCAAATCAAATATTTAACATTATTAAAACAAGAGTACCGGTGATACATGATACGCCTATCAGGAGTTTGATAGAAAACCATATCTATATTAATGAATATGTTATGGGTATGATTTAATTCTAATTATGTGAAATGTTTGCAATGGGATGGATGAACATTTTGTTTTGGAGTAACCACCATCCCAAGTTGTTCCTACATGTGAGGTTTCATGGTCCTGTATGCATCTGTATGCAATATATGATCTGGACAAGGAGTTATGTACAGCAGACAGTGAAAAGTAGGTTACAGTGACCTAGTAATAGAATGCGACACACCGCCATCCCAAGTTTTTCCTACATGTGAGGTTTGGTGGTCCTGTATGCATCTGTATGCAAGATAGTCCGGACAAGAAAAAGTTAACAGACGGACGTACGGACGGACCACTAGAGCAGAATCAGGGCTCAAAACTTGCTAAAAAAAATATGGTGGCCCAAAAAATAATAATGGAGTTGGCAAATTATGGTAAGCGAACCACGAACCAAGAGTAAGAATTTTAATGTGGAATAAATATATACATTAGAAATATTAATAGTGGCTCATATGTTATAGCTGTAAAGAAGATTGCCAAAATAATATTATTTGGGCGACTAACGCCATTATTTTTTAATATTTAAGTCGCTCAAACGGGATTGTGGTTGCATTTAGCAACCTGGCCACAGACCGTTTTGAGCCCCAGGGCTCAAACTTAACGGCAGCAATGACGGCAATTGCCGTCGGTGACATATAAACTGCCGTCGGTTGGGGGCATCACCGATGGCACTTTTGTGCCGCTGGATAAAAATTACTGCCATCGGTATAGCTCTTAACCGACGGCAAAATGTATAAACATGTATGAACATTATCTGCCAGTATTTAACATGGATGTTTGGGGCCTGGTTGGAGTTAATTGGTGTTTAGTTTGTACCACGCAACGGAACTATATTTAGTCATGTGCATACCCTGTGCATGATTCCATTTATAATAAATTCTTGTTTATTGAAGCTTATTGACATAAATTCAAGAAATTTGACTACATGTAGCCTACATATGGAAAAATAACCTTTCAGTCAAGTTTATTTGCTGCAAAAGTCAGTTTAAAAAAATTGCCATCGGCATACTCAAAATTGCCGTCGGCATACTCAAAATTGCCGTCGGCATACTCAAAATTGCCGTCGGTGGACCCTTTGACCAATGGCAATTTATTTTTTAATTGCCGTGAGTGATAAATTCTTAAGTTCGAGGCCTGGAGCCCTGAGAATGAGTAATTGTTAATCTGCTATTGGATGTCAAACTTAATTGTGACATAGTGTTCAGATCAAATTTGTTTTGTGTAAAATCACTAGTGCACATTAATTAATCATATACTCTTGAACAGTTGGATAATTCTGAGTTTCCAGAAGAAACGTGATTTTTTTTTTCAATTAGCAGCATGGGATTATTTATATGCAATTTCCCACAGACAGGACAGTGCATACACCACACTTTGAGTGAGAGAAAAAGAGAGAGAGAGGGCGAAAATGTTAATCAAACAGAGTATGCTCCCCTATTGTAAAAGAGGACTGCACAAAATACCTGGTAAGACTGAGCCAGCACAGTTAACTGGGCTCTTGTTGACGGAATGACGTGTTTTAGAAACTCCGCTCTCCGCTTCGATTCCTCCTCTTCATCCGCCGACGTCAAACCCCACTGACCCTGATGCAAACAAAGGAAAGGAACTGAACTCAGTATACAATTGATTTGAAACAGACCGAATAACTGATTCTGAACCGACTAAATAATTAATTATCTGATTTTAAATTGAGTAAATAACTGATTTTAAACAAACTAAATAACTGATTTTAAACCGAGAAATAACTGATTTTAAACCGAGAAAATAATTGATTTAAAACTGACTAAACAAATGGTTTAAAAAGAGTAAATAACGGAGTTTATACCAACTAAAGAACTGATTTTAAACAGACTATAAAACTAAATAACTTATTTTAAACTGAGTAAATATCTTATTTTGAACTGATTAAACAACAAATTTTAAATAGACTAAAATAAAAGATTTTGAACAGACTAAACATCTGAATTTGAACAAACTAAATAACTGATTTTGAACAGACTATAAAACTAAATATCTTATTTCAAACTGAGTAAATATCTTATTTTGAACTGACTAATAACAAATTTTGAACAGACTAAAATAACTGATTTTAAACAGACTAAATAACTGATTATCTCACCTCATTAGTCTTCTTCCGTTTCAAGTCTTCGAAGTGTTGTCGCGCCTCCAACTCGGACGTGGCTGCTTGGTAAAAATTCTCCTGGGCCGTTTGAAACTGAATTATTAAATCAAATATGGTCCGCAGCTGAGTCAGTATGGCCTGGAATGAGAAACATGTTTAGTCTATAAACATGTACAAATCTCCACAGCTGAGTCAGTATGGCCTGGAATGAGAAACATGTTCAGTCTATAAACACATACAAATCTCCGCAGGTAGAGTCAGTATGGCCTGGAATGAGAAACATGTTCAGTCTATAAAAACGTACAAATCTCCGCAGGTAGAGTCAGTATCGCCTGGAATGAGAAACATGTTCAGTCTATAAACACGTACAAATCTCCGCAGGTAGAGTCAGTATGGCCTGGAATGAGTCAGTATGGCCTGGAATGAGAAACATGTTCAGTCTATAAACATGTACAAATCTCCGCAGGTAGAGTCAGTATGGCCTGGAATGAGAAACATGTTCAGTCTATAAACACGTACAAATCTCCACAGCTAGAGTCAGTATGGCCTGGAATGAGAAACATGTTCAGTCTATAAACACGTACAAATCTCCGCAGGTAGAGTCAGTATGGCCTGGAATGAGAAACATGTTCAGTCTATAAACACGTACAAATCTCCGCAGGTAGAGTCAGTATGGCCTGGAATGAGAAACATGTTCAGTCTATAAACACATACAAATCTCCGCAGGTAGAGTCAGTATGGCCTGGAATGAGAAACATGTTCAGTCTATAAACACGTACAAATCTCCGCAGGTAGAGTCAGTATGGCCTGGAATGAGAAACATGTTCAGTCTATAAACACGTACAAATCTCCGCAGTAGAGTCAGTATGGCCTGGAATGAGAAACATGTTCAGTCTATAAACACGTACAAATCTCCGCAGGTAGAGTCAGTATGGCCTGGAATGAGAAACATGTTCAGTCTATAAACACGTACAAATCTCCGCAGGTAGAGTCAGTATGGCCTGGAATGAGAAACATGTTCAGTCTATAAACACGTACAAATCTCCGCAGGTAGAGTCAGTATGGCCTGGAATGAGAAACATGTTCAGTCTATAAACACGTACAAATCTCCGCAGGTAGAGTCAGTATGGCCTGGAATGAGAAACATGTTCAGTCTATAAACACGTACAAATCTCCACAGCTGAGTCAGTATGGCCTGGAATGAGAAACATGTTCAGTCTATAAACACGTACAAATCTCTGCAGGTAGAGTCAGTATGGCCTAGAATGAGAAACATATTCAGTCTATAAACACGTACAAATCTCTGCAGGTAGAGTCAGTATGGCCTAGAATGAGAAACCTGTTCAGTCTATAAACACGTACAAATCTCCGCAGGTAGAGGTTTCTGGTGACAATTCTAACAGCCACAAAACAGTAGCCACTGTTATATATAGTATTAAGCTGACCACACACAAGAGATTATTAACTGAGCAAAACGTTAGCCGACACATTTTGTTGAGCTGGCAGCCTTCACCCTCCCCCCCCCCCCCCCCCCCCCCCCCCCCCGAAAATTTAATAATGTAATTTATAAACATAATTTCTGACCACAGATCTTGAAATGAATTTCATCACCCCGATTCACTATGATATATAATGATGTTACCTCTTTACCCCATCCACCCCCAACAAGATTTAATAATATATACCCGTGATTTCTCATGGAGCAGATACCTTGTGATGACCATGACCATGACCCCATCCCCCCACTACAAGATTTAATAATGTATACCCTTGATTTCTCATCCAGCAGACATCTTGGGATTACCATGTCACCCTCCACCCCATCCTCCCCATTACAAGATTTAATAATGTATACCCTTGATTTCTCATCCAGCAGACATCTTGAGATTACCATGCAACCCTCTACCCCATCCTCCCCCTACAAGATTTAATAATGTGTACCCCTGATTTCTTGTCCAGCAGACATCGTGAGATGACCATGTCACACCTCCACCTCATCCCTCCCCTACAAGATTTAATAACGTGTAACCCTGATTTCTTGTCCAGCAGACATCGTGAGATGACCATGTCACACCTCCACCTCATCCCTCCCCTACAAGATTTAATAACGTGTACCCCTGACTTCTTGTCAAGTAGACATGTTGAGATTATCATCCACCCTCAACTCCATCCCCCACTACAAGATTTAATAATGTGTACCCCTGACTTCTCGTCAAGCAGACATCTTGAGATGACCATGTCACCCCTCCACCCCATCCCCCTACAAGATTTAATAATGTATACCCTTGATTTCTCATCCAGCAGACATCTTGAGATTACCATGTAACCCTCTACCCCATCCTCCCCCTACAAGATTTAATAATGTGTACCCCTGATTTCTTGTCCAGCAGACATCGTGAGATGACCATGTCACACCTCCACCTCATCCCTCCCCTACAAGATTTAATAACGTGTAACCCTGATTTCTTGTCCAGCAGACATCGTGAGATGACCATGTCACACCTCCACCTCATCCCTCCCCTACAAGATTTAATAATGTGTACCCCTGATTTCTTGTCCAGCAGACATCGTGAGATGACCATGTCACACCTCCACCTCATCCCTCCCCTACAAGATTTAATAATGTGTACCCCTGATTTCTTGTCCAGCAGACATCTTGAGATTATCATGTCACCCCTCCACCCCCATCCCCCACTACAAGATTTAGTAATATGTACCCATGATTTCCCATCCAGCAGACATCTTGAGATGACCATCCACCCTCCACCCCATCCCCCACAAGATTTAATAATGTATACCTGTGACTTCTTTGTCAACAGACATCGTGAGACGACCATGTCACCCCACACTACAAAATGTAATAATGTATACCCGTGACTTCTCGTCCAGCAGACATCTTGAGATGACCATGTCACACCTCCACTCCATCCCATTTCCCCACTACAAGATTTAATGCATACCTGTGACTTCTTGTCAACAGACATCGTGAGATGACCATATCACCCCCCACTACAAGATTTAATAATATATACCCGTGATTTCTCATCCAGCAGACATCTTGAGATGACGGTGTCGAGGAACACCTGGTGTGCGGCAATGATGTAGTCGAGATCCTTGGCCTCCGTGACCTTCGTGAGCAGCTCATCCCATGCACACTCCAACACCTGCAGATAGAGACACGGTGCACTGAGAAATAGCCCAATGGGCCCACCAACAGGGATCGATCCCAAACCGACCATGCGTTAAGCAAGCGCTTTACCACTGATCTATGTCCCACCTTTTAAACAAATGCAATTAAGCAACAATCGATTATGTGATTTTAAAATAGATCATCGCATAGAAGCCAACCACTTAATTGTCTATTACAATCTATCATTGGAACATCACACTGTTTTTAGCTGCTACAATCTAATGACCAGAAGCATGTTGGATTTAACAAAATTAATAATTTCAGAAAACCTTTTAAACAAAGTGAAAAATGTTTTACACGGACAAATAACTAAGAGTCAAAAGAATTGAAACATGGAGGGCAATTCCATGATGACTGATGTTATATTTTTAGCCAAATTTCTGGTCTAAACATTTGTTTTGTTTAGCCACACCACTAGAGCACATTGATTAATTAATCATTGGCTATTGGTTGTCAAACAATTGGTAATTCCGACACGTATTCATCAGAGGAAACCTACTACATTTTTCCTAATGCAGCAAGGGATCTTTTATATGCACTTTCCCAGACATGAAAGCACATACCATGGCCTTTTGATAAGTTGTGGTGCACTGGCTGCAATGAGAAGAAAAAACCCCAATCAGTTGAATGGATCAACTGAGGTGATTCAATCCTGCAATGCAAGCACCTCAAGCTAACAAGCACCTCGGGCTAGCAAGCACCTCGGGCTAGCAAGCACCTCGGGCTAGCAAGCACCTCGGGCTAACAAGCACCTCAGGCTAGCAAGCACCTCAGGCTAGCAAGCACCTCAGGCTAGCAAGCACCTCAGGCTAGCAAGCACCTCAGGCTAGCAAGCACCTCAGGCTAGCAAGCACCTCAAGCTAGCAAGCACCTCAAGCGAGCACTCAACCGACTGAGCTAAATCCTGTCACCTGAGTCTGTCTAATGCCAGAGCTAGCACTGGAAAGTAAAACAGTGAACGAACCTCAAAGTTAATGTAGTACTGGACTTGCTGTATGAAATGCACCATTTCACAGCCGAGCACGTGGCAGTGCGGAAGAATCGTCCACAGTTCTGTGAAAAACAACAACACAGACATGTAAGTTTATACTCCACCCCACAGGGAACACCAACAACACAGACATGTAAGTTTATACTCCATCCCACAGGGAACACAAACAACACAGACATGTAAGTTTATACTCTCATTCCACAGGGAACACCAACAACACAGACATGTAAGTTTATACTCCATCCCACAGAGAACACCAACAACACTGACATGTAAGTTTATACTCCATCCCACAGGTAACGGCAACAACACATACATGTAAGTTTATACTCCATCCCACAGGGAACACCAACAACACAGACATGTAAGTTTATACTCCATCCCACAGAGAACACCAACAACACAGACATGTAAGTTTATACTTTCATTTCACAGGGAACACCAACAACACAGACATGTAAGTTTATACTCCATTCCACAGGGAACACCAACAACACAGACATGTAAGATTATACTCCATCCCACAGAGAACACCAACAACACAGACATGTAAGTTTATACTCTCATTCCACAGGGAACACCAACAACACAGACATGTAAGTTTATACTCCATCCCACAGGTAACGGCAACAACACAGACATGTAAGTTTATACTCCATCCCACAGGGAACACCAACAACACAGACATGTAAATTTATACTCCATCCCACAGGGAACACCAACAACACAGACATGTAAGTTTATACTCCATCCCACAGGGAACACCAACAACACAGACATGTAAATTTATACTCCATCCCACAGGGAACACCAACAACACAGACATGTAAGATTATACTCCATCCCACAGGTAACGGCAACAACACAGACATGTAAGTTTATACTCCATCCCACAGGTAACACCAACAACACAGACATGTAAGTTTATACTCCATCCCACAGGGAATACCAACAACACAGGCATGTAAGTTTATACTCCATCCCACAGGGAACACCAACAACACAGGCATGTAAGTTTATACTCCATCCCACAGGGAACACCAACAACACAGACATGTAAGTTTATACTCCATCCCACAGGGAACACCAACAACACAGACATGTAAGTTTATACTCCATTCCACAGCGAACACCAACAACACAGACATGTAAGTTTATACTCCATCCCACAGGGAACACCAACAACACAGACATGTAAGTTTATACTGCATCCCACAGGGAACACCAACAACACAGACATGTAAGTTTATACTCCATCCCACAGGGAACACCAACAACACAGACATGTAAGTTTATACTCCATCCCACAGGGAACACCAACAACACAGACATGTAAGATTATACTCCATTCCACAGGGAACACCAACAACACAGGCATGTAAGTTTATACTCCATCCCACAGGGAACACCAACAACACAGGCATGTAAGTTTATACTCCATCCCACAGGTAACACCAACAACACAGACATGTAAGTTTATACTCCATCCCACAGGTAACGGCAACAACACAGACATGTAAGTTTATACTCCATCCCACAGGTAACACCAACAACACAGACATGTAAGTTTATACTCCATCCCACAGGTAACACCAACAACACAGACATGTAAGTTTATACTCCATCCCACAGGTAACGGCAACAACACAGACATGTAAGTTTATACTCCATCCCACAGGGAACACCAACAACACAGACATGTAAGATTATACTCCATCCCACAGGTAACACCAACAACACAGACATGTAAGTTTATACTCCATCCCACAGGTAACGGCAACAACACAGACATGTAAGTTTATACTCCATCCCACAGGTAACGGCAACAACACAGACATGTAAGTTTATACTCCATTCCACAGGGAACACCAACAACACAGACATGTAAGTTTATACTCCATCCCACAGGTAACACCAACAACACAGACATGTAAGTTTATACTCCATCCCACAGGGAACACCAACAACACAGACATGTAAGTTTATACTCCATCCCACAGGTAACACCAACAACACAGACATGTAAGTTTATACTCCATCCCACAGGTAACACCAACAACACAGACATGTAAGTTTATACTCCATCCCACAGGTAACACCAACAACACAGACATGTAAGTTTATACTCCATCCCACAGGTAACACCAACAACACAGACATGTAAGTTTATACTCCATCCCACAGGGAACACCAACAACACAGACATGTAAGTTTATACTCCATCCCACAGGGAACACCAACAACACAGACATGTAAGTTTATACTCCATCCCACAGGTAACGGCAACAACACAGACATGTAAGTTTATACTCCATCCCACAGGTAACGGCAACAACACAGACATGTAAGTTTATACTCCATCCCACAGGTAACACCAACAACACAGACATGTAAGTGTATACTCCATCCCACAGGTAACACCAACAACACAGACATGTAAGATTATACTCCATCCCACAGGGAACACCAACAACACAGACATGTAAGTGTATACTCCATCCCACAGGGAACACCAACAACACAGACATGTAAGTGTATACTCCATCCCACAGGGAACACCAACAACACAGACATGTAAGTTTATACTCCATCCCACAGGTAACGGCAACAACACAGACATGTAAGTTTATACTGCATCCCACAGGTAACGGCAACAACACAGACATGTAAGTTTATACTGCATCCCACAGGTAACGGCAACAACACAGACATGTAAGTTTATACTCCATCCCACAGGTAACGGCAACAACACAGACATGTAAGTTTATACTCCATCCCACAGGTAACGGCAACAACACAGACATGTAAGTTTATACTCCATCCCACAGGTAACGGCAACAACACAGACATGTAAGTTTATACTCCATCCCACAGGTAACGGCAACAACACAGACATGTAAGTTTATACTCCATCCCACAGGTAACGGCAACAACACAGACATGTAAGTTTATACTCCATCCCACAGGTAACGGCAACAACACAGACATGTAAGTTTATACTCCATCCCACAGGTAACACCAACAACACAGACATGTAAGTTTATACTCCATCCCACAGGTAACACCAACAACACAGACATGTAAGTTTATACTCCATTCCACAGGTAACGGCAACAACACAGACATGTAAGTTTATACTCCATCCCACAGGTAACGGCAACAACACAGACATGTAAGTTTATACTCCATCCCACAGGTAACACCAACAACACAGACATGTAAGTTTATACTCCATCCCACAGGTAACACCAACAACACAGACATGTAAGTTTATACTCCATTCCACAGGTAACGGCAACAACACAGACATGTAAGTTTATACTCCATCCCACAGGTAACACCAACAACACAGACATGTAAGTTTATACTCCATTCCACAGGGAACACCAACAACACAGACATGTAAGTTTATACTCCATCCCACAGGTAACACCAACAACACAGACATGTAAGTTTATACTCCATTCCACAGGGAACACCAACAACACAGACATGTAAGATTATACTCCATCCCACAGGTAACACCAACAACACAGACATGTAAGTGTATACTCCATCCCACAGGTAACACCAACAACACAGACATGTAAGTTTATACTCCATCCCACAGGTAACGGCAACAACACAGACATGTAAGTTTATACTCCATCCCACAGGTAACACCAACAACACAGACATGTAAGTTTATACTCCATCCCACAGGTAACACCAACAACACAGACATGTAAGTTTATACTCCATCCCACAGGGAACACCAACAACACAGACATGTAAGTTTATACTCCATTCCACAGGGAACACCAACAACACAGACATGTAAGTTTATACTCCATCCACAGGGAACACCAACAACACAGACATGTAAGTTTATACTCCATTCCACAGGGAACACCAACAACACAGACATGTAAGTTTATACTCCATCCTACAGGTAACACCAACAACACAGACATGTAAGTTTATACTCCATCCCACAGGGAACACCAACAACACAGACATGTAAGTTTATACTCCATCCCACAGGTAACGGCAACAACACAGACATGTAAGTTTATACTCCATCCCACAGGTAACACCAACAACACAGACATGTAAGTGTATACTCCATCCCACAGGTAACACCAACAACACAGACATGTAAGTTTATACTCCATCCCACAGGTAACGGCAACAACACAGACATGTAAGTTTATACTCCATCCCACAGGTAACACCAACAACACAGACATGTAAGTGTATACTCCATCCCACAGGTAACACCAACAACACAGACATGTAAGTTTATACTCCATCCCACAGGTAACGGCAACAACACAGACATGTAAGTTTATACTCCATTCCACAGGGAACACCAACAACACAGACATGTAAGTTTATACTCCATCCCACAGGTAACACCAACAACACAGACATGTAAGTTTATACTCCATCCCACAGGTAACACCAACAACACAGACATGTAAGTTTATACTCCATCCCACAGGTAACACCAACAACACAGACATGTAAGTTTATACTCCATCCCACAGGTAACGGCAACAACACAGACATGTAAGTTTATACTCCATTCCACAGGGAACACCAACAACACAGACATGTAAGTTTATACTCCATCCCACAGGTAACACCAACAACACAGACATGTAAGTTTATACTCCATCCCACAGGTAACGGCAACAACACAGACATGTAAGTTTATACTCCATCCCACAGGTAACACCAACAACACAGACATGTAAGTTTATACTCCATTCCACAGGGAACACCTTTTTTTTCATGCTATCGAATTTACTACAAGTTATTTATTTCTGAGTCAACTGATTTGTAAACTGCACACAGAAATCGTATTTTTGTGTTATTTTCAAAACACTTTTACTTTTCTTCTTACGTCAAACCAAACTGAAATTATTTACAAAAAACATATTTGTAGAATGATGGGATGGATGGACTATAGACTTTTAGCTCAAAAGTTTGACGATGTTCAAGGTAAAGAGTCATGTTAATTTAATGTAATTTCATATAAAACTGGAGATTTTTATTCCGTTGGAAAATTGCTAAATTTTAACTTTACATGTTTGATGATGTTACATGGCAATTCACTGGTTCTTTTTACATGTTTGATGATGTTACATGGCAATTCATTGGTTCTTTTTACATGTTTGATGATGTTACATGGCAATTCATTGGTTCTTTTTTTGACACAAACAAACTATAGCCTCAAAATAAATCTTTTTTGCCTCGGTAAAATGTAATAATGTGTTTGTGTGCGTGTGTGTGTGTGTGCATGTGTGTGTTTCGTTTAGATTCTGTAAATGCTACTTAGGCTACTAATAAAAGAAATATAAAAGAAATATAACTCTGTCAATGAAACAAATTTTTAATTTTTTTTTTACATTGTTGTCAAACTACAAAAGCATAAGAGCATACTTATGTTTTATTACTGTAATCTTGGGGTGATTATGCCATCGTGTAAGTGTTGATGTCAAGACTTTAGATCTGATCTGTTCTTTTTTCTTGCAAATCGCTTAAACTTAAAACAATACCGTCATTGACAATTTGGAATAACCCTTGCAGTAATGAAGATAACATAGGTGGATAACATAACTGCAGCCATGTTGGAATTGCCGAAATGGTGGTTGGTATAAAACTCAAACTACTGGGCAAGTATAAAATCCAGATTGCTGGGTTGGTACAAAACTCAGACTGCTGGGGTGAAACGTAGCAAATTTTGACAAAACCCAGAAAAAAAATCAGGCTGCGCAAAAATCCGGAATTCTGGGGGATTGTCATCTATGAATAATCGGATATGTCACCTAAAGAGGGAGATAAAAACACTAAGATTGGGGGTTAGGGGTTGGAGTGGGGTCAGGATATTCATATTTACAAAAAAGACTAAAATGCAGCATTTGACAACTTTTTTTCCACTAGTCGTTGGGCATGGAAATAGTAGTTATTTACTAGCCCAACACTGAATATCACTAGCCATGGGAGTGGGGCTAGCGTAATCTAGAAGCCCTACCCTTAGGTAATAAAGGTCACCATCCATGACTGCTAAATTTCAACCCTGCTAATTGTTAAGAAAATGCAGATGATTTTCATCGTGTGTTAGGTGAAGACCGACCTGGAATTGAATGGAGGGCTCTGGCATTCGACATCTGGTTTCTCCAGATCAGAGTGAGGCAGTACTCCATCCGCTTGGCTCGCCACAGGAAGTTGAACACTCGCAGATACATGATGATGCATTCTGGGGTGAATACCTGAAACGTAGACACGACAATAACAATATTAATGATAATTAAAAGTTTTTTGTCCATTGTAACAGGTTGCTGGCCTCTCCGTTTGAAAACAGCAGAAGAGCAGTCGATGGCTCTCATGAAGGGAGGAATCTCCTCATAGCCATTACCTCATATAATCTTAATGTAAGTGACGTCATGACATAACAGTGTTCTTTCTATAGGGCTGTGGTTGCATTGGAAAATAATAATTTTTCTATGTTATTAAAGCCGCTGCTTACGAAAATATACCATTTCATGAAGGGAGGAATCTCCTCATAGCCATTATGTCATATAATCTTACGTGCATTATATGACGTAATGTATGTGACGTCATGACATAACAGTGTTCTTTCTATAGGGCTGTGGTTGCATTGGAAAATAATAATTTTTCTATGTTATTAAAGCCGCTGCTTATGAAAATATACCATTTCATGAAGGGAGGAATCTCCTCATAGCCATTATGTCATATAATCTTACGTGCATTATATGACGTAATGTATGTGACGTCATGACATAACAGTGTTCTTTCTATAGGGCTGTGGTTGCATTGGAAAATAATACTTTTTCTATGCTATTAAAGCTGCTGCTTATGGAAATATACAATTTCATGAAGGGAGGAATCTCCTCATAGCCATTATGTCATATAATCTTACGTGCATTACATGACGTAATGTATGTGACGTCAGGACATAAGTGTTGTTTTTACAGGACTGTGGTTTCATTAGAAAATATTAATTTTTCTATGCTATTAAAGCCGCTGCTTATGAAAATATACCATTTGATGTTTATGAAACAAAGGAGTCAAATTTTTTCTGTAAATCTTTGTAGATCGTATAACATATGTGTAATCTGACTCATCAATGGAAATATGAATGAAAGTGAAATTCCGGCTGTGGCAAGCAAATGTTGTGAATTTTAAACCAGCCAATCAGTGGCTGTAGAAGCAATCTGCACACTGTGCAGAGATCGTATATTTGAGCTCATGTGGGTAATAAAAAGCAATACATGTTAACTATTGGGCCCAATAAAATTTTGTAACTCCTAAATTTAAGGGCTATAACTCTTAAAAAAATTAGTAAATTACTATGAAAGTTAAACTTGATCTGTAACAGAACATGATAAAGCTATACACATAATGTCAGATCAATATTTTCAGGCACTGCAAGAAAAAGGTTGAGAAAACCAATCTTCATATTTCTCAAGTTTCAACTGAGAAAAATGGGCAAACTGCCATGAAAGTGAAACTTAATCCGTAACAATACATGGTACAGCTAGACACAAAATGTCAGCTCAATATCTCAAAGCATTATGAAAAAACATCCGATAAACTAAATATGGGGAAGTAAGACTGGCTGGCAGACTGACTGATGGATGGACGGGGATGAAAGCTATAGTCCCCTCATGTTGGACCCTTAAGGACTAACAAGGTAAGGAAAACCATATGTGGGACAGATGAATGGACAGACAGATGGACAGATGAATGGACAGACAGATGGAAAACCAGATGTGGGACAGACAGATGGAAAGACAGATGGACAGCAGGAGTGCAGAAATGGAAAATATTTCATTAGCCCACCAGACCAGAACAAACTAAAATTTACTAGCCCACCAGAATTTCTACTAGTGTCTAGAAAATATACTTTTGTTTAGCAATATTTTAAATATATATATATATATATATTTATATAGTTAATGATTAAAAACATTAAGGACACATGGTAATTTATCAACATCACATGGCAAAAACACGAAATCAAACCCTAAATGTTGACGGACAAATCAATACATGTTGAAATATTCTGATCAAGACTACGTTATTCACATTTCTTTCATACAGATTAAAAAAATTCCAGTGACTTCCCGCAAGTATTTAATAGAAAAATCTATTCAAAAGGTACCGGCAACATACATTTGTACTTTCAACGTAAACAAATAATTTTTAGGAACTACTGATCTTTGGCAGGCCCTGTTTCCTGGGAATTAGGCTAACTCGGAACCACTATTGAAATGGAACCATTTTTGTTGGCGAAAATGAAACCGATTTGGGTATAACGGAACCTCAATGTAATGGCCAGAATGATACATTTTTTCTTTTTTTGTGTTTAGTTGTAACACAGCATTTCAATGTATTGGTGAAATTCATTGCATTTTACCAACTTCTAGCTAGCTGCTAATACTTCTATGCGCGGTCGGTTTGGGATCGATCCCCATTGGGCTATTTCTCACTCCAGCCAGTGCACCACGACGGGTACATCAAAGGCCATGGTATGTGCTATCCTGTCTATGGGATGGTGCATATAAAAGATCCCTTTCTGCTAATCGACATATGGTTAAGGACCACACAGATATTGAGAGAGGAAACCCGCTGTCGCCACTATTCTTTTCGATTAGCAGCAAGGGATCTTTTATATGCACCATCCCAAAGACAGGATAGTACATACCACGGCCTTTGTTACACCAGTTGTGGAGCACTGGCTGGAACGAGAAATAACCCAATGGGTCCACAACGGGGATCGATCCTGGACCGACCATGCATCAAGCGAACACTTTACCACTGGGCTACGTCCCGCCACAGGAAATATAGGAATTTGTATACCAAAATATAGGAGTTTTATAGGAATTTGCATACCAAAATATAGGAGTTTTATAGGAATTTGCATACCAAAATATAGGAGTTTTATAGGAATTTTGAGGTCAAATATAGGAGTTTTATAGGGAAATTTGGACCAATTATCATGATTATAGGCATTTTACATGGATTTCTAAAGACATTTACATTACTAATGGTATGTTTTTACCGTACACAAGATACCATCTACTACCTCAACTTGCCAGCAGTCGATATCCAGGATACTTTGAAAGTTGGTGCATCTTGTATCAGTAATACATCCGCCTCACCTCATCAGGTGAGCAGGATCTTGATTGGCACTTGATACAGATCTCCCACATTCAAAGCATCTTCTGAATTTTAGACAGGCTGGCTGCCTTTCACTGCAAATATAACTCAGTAACATATTTTATTCATCGGCATTTTGGCAAATCAGCTGAGTCAAATATAGGAAATGAATCTCAATATAGGAGTTTTATAGGATCCTATACAAAATATAGAAAATATAGGAAATATAGGAGGGTCTGGAAGGTCTGGTGGGCCTCGATCGTCCAGGTCAGATTAAATATTCGGGAAAACCATCCGTTTATTTAGGCCGCCATCCAAAGTCATGCCATCGTTTTGAACTACCAGAGTAATCAGGTTCATCGTCGTTTACAAGACATTTTCGAAGTATTTGTACCCTGCAACTCTTAGGTACCATCCCTTCCTATAAGTGGAACCAGCTCTACTGATTCCCTCCATCCCTTTCCTGAATACTGGAGAGACTACTGTACACTCACATCGTATTGTAGCAAGTGTTGACAATCTTACCGTCCTTATTGGTCCGTCGACGTGGTAGTCCAAACTGAAGACATCCCAGCCAGTGTCACCCGGTGAAACCTATCAACCAGAAGACAACAACAAAAACACAAATTATTACCCACATGGTTAAAAATAGCTTGTTACATACAGTATCAAAGAGATATGTCCCACTAGAATGCCAAGTGGGACGTAACACTTTTGACGTCATCAATTGGTGCACTACAACCTTATAAGTTACAGGAACGTCAACGAGACGAGACGAGACGAGTGATATAAATTAAGATTGATTATGGGTAATAAATAGGATATTAAACTCGCTACCATTTTGTATCATGTTTATGTCCCTCGTGAAATAATTTTTGTCGCCAATCGCTAAAGCTTGTGACAATTGAAAACTATTTCACTCAGGCCATAAACATGATAAGAAATGGAAGCTCGTTTAATATCGTATAATTATTACCCATATGGTTAAAAATATCTTGGTACATATCAAACGCCAAATGGGACATCACACTTTGACGTCACAAGATTAAGTATTTATCACTTATCAATGTAATGGTATTTAACATCAAACACAGGGTTATTGGTGTATTAGAGCGAGGATCTTCGACTACCCGGTAATAGGCAGCAATTCCGTGTTATTGCTATAGAGTTAGTTCTGATGGCATGGAGCGATCATAACCGATCAAATGTCCGTCTAGCTCTCAAATGGCAGAGTACTCACAGGACTCGAACTTAATGGCGCCACCGACGGCAATTGCCATTGTTGAGATATAAATTGCCGTAGGTACAGAACATGATCGATGGCACTTTTGTGCCGTCGATCAAGCTCCTCAACAATGGCAAAATGTATACACCTGGTGTTCATTATCTGCCAGTATTTAATATTTGCACATTTTAAAGATGTCTACATATAACAAGATAGCCTTTCAGTCAGGTTTATTTGCTGTATATGTCACTTTAAAAAAAATTGCCATAAGCAGGTTCAAAATTGCCGTCGGTGGACTGTTTCACCCATGGCAATGCTTTTAAAAATTGCCGTTGGAGACAAATTCTTAAGTTCGAGCCCCGACTCAGTTAAGTAACTGTTTACGTAAAAAAAATTGTTTGGTGATTTTTGTGGGGTGGTTTATCATCCCACTGCCCCCTTTCCTTTTTCTTCTTTGAATTCCATCTCATTTCCGATCCAGCAACTCCTCCTATCTTTCAACTTCTACGCTGTCCATCTCCACATCCCAAGTCCTCGTCTCTCCAACCACGACATGTGCTCGTCTCTTGTGGCTATCTGCGCCACACACCTGTCATTCCCATCAGCTTTTAGCTGTGGGCTTAGTCCGACCACTTCAGGGAGTGTTCACTAGTTACTTCTGGCATTAAGAGGGACTATACATTCCTACTACCAGCGGTCATTAGTTAGTGCCGTGGGTCAGACCAGCTTTTATTAGCAGCAGAGGACGAGAATACTAGGTGGGTACAGGGAAGTACACAGAGACTGCACCCGTGTTGTGACAGGTAGGTGTGGACAGCTTAGAAGACTGAGTCAGAGGAAAGTGACAGGAAGGGTCGAAACAGATTGAAATTGTGGGAGAAATTGGAACTGTTTACAGGGATGTGACAGGGGCTGAAAAATAAAGAGCTTACTGCGGCCGGGGTCCATGAAAAAAATTTGTTTGCAACCCCTGGAACTGCCAAAAATTGCATTCAATACTAATAAATCTAAACTGGTTGTCACAACCGTATTTTATTGTACATAAGTTGTGGAGTATTGGTTGTGTAGATTATTTGAATATTTTATTTAGCCTATTACTCGCAGTTGTCATATGGTACCTTTTCACACGTGCAGTCAAATACCCTAGCACTTGCAATGGTTTGGTCTGCAGTGACACAGCGTGATTGTGGACTAGTCCATTTTCGTTGACACTTGGTTAAAAGTGCTGGTCAGGGCTATTGTTAGGGGAACCCAGAGCTGTGATGCACACGGTGCACGGGCAGTGATACATGGTGTGTGGACACGTGTCACGTTTTGGAACTAGAGAGGTTTCCTGTGAACAGCTGGGGTAAGTAGGGTTTTGTTATGTATCTATGTTTATATTATATTATACTTGGAGTTGCATTATGTTGTAAGTATTTTATTTTAACTTGTATATTAAGGAAAAGGCGGTAATTTGTTAGGAAATTGTATAGTTTGGCAGTAAATATTGTATGTATATTTATAGTAATAATTGTTAACACTGGTTAAAGTAAAAATGGTTGTATAATGTAATTTTAATACTTGACAACTTTGTACATGTATATTTAATGGACATAGTGTATTAAATAAGAATTGGCCGTAGTGTTTTGTAAATAGGTTGCACTAATAAATGGCCAATGAAAAGTACTGGAAATAGAAATTTTTTGTGGAAACCAGGTTATATGCCAAAATCCTGTAAATCAAGGTTTAGTTACTTTATTATGGTGTAATCATGGCAATTGTATTATTTACCGTGTTTTTATTGTCAGGTCAGGTGTATTATTGTGAGCTGGGGTGATGATGGGTTACCAGCAGCTTGTTGCGTCACCGTGGGGACTGATACCGATGGCCTCGTTGATAGTGGAAGAGTGACGGTCGGATTTATTGAGTTGGGGTGATAATGGTTACCAGCAGCTTCTGGTGTCACCGTTGACTGACACTATAGATGGCCTTATTTATGGAACAGAGTGACGGCGAGTCGAGGGTTGCAAGAACAAAGCAACACTGTCGATGAACTTGACCTGGACTTGGTTACACGTATTTGAAAGGGGTCTCTATTCCAGAGACTGATAATTTACTGGTGCTTGTTGCCTGGTGTTATTATATATGAACAGTATTATCTTATTTCCAGTGAATTGTTTATAAACCACCACTAAATATTAAGATTAATAATTATTTATTGATTTTTGGTGAAATACAAATGTAAAATTATTTGTTTTTGTTTTCTGTTGGGAAATTGTGTGATTAAGAGCCCTTGGTCACTCTTGACGTGACACTGGTTATAACTTATAATATAAGGCACACAGCATAAACTTGAAACCGTGAAAACATGCAAATGAACCTTATTTGCTCAACAGTACTTAATATCATGTTTTTTGGGGTTTTTTTTAGACGAAATGGAAAAGTACATTTCCGCATAGCTCTCACATCCCTGTGTTTACGTAAAATGTGTGACCTACTTCCAGCAGCCGAACATCCAGTCTCTTGAGAATATCGAGGTCATCGAACTGGGCGTTGGTAGCCCGTATTGCCGTCTCGAGAATCCCCGTCAGATTGTGCAGGTATAAATTACTGGCCGGTTTGGCCAAGTCCTCTCTGTAACAAACAAAATCAATATAATTAAAACAATCTGCTCCTTTCTGTGGATGGAAAATGAATCATCATTCCAAAAGTTCCTGTACCATAAGAATAGTTTGTTTTGTTTAACGACACCACTAGAGCACATTGATTTATTAATCATCGAAGGAAGGAAGGAAGGAAATGTTTTATTTAATGACGCACTCAACACATTTTTTATTTACGGTTATATGACATCAGACATATGGTTAAGGACCACACATATATTGAGAGAGGAAACCCGCTGTCGCCACTTCATGAGTTACTCTTTCTGATTAGCAGCAAGGGATCTTATATATGCACCATCCCACAGACAGAATAGTACATACCATGGCCTTTGTGACACCAGTTTTGGAGAACTGGCTGGAACGAGAAATAGCCCAATGGGTCCTCCGACGGGGATCGATCCTGGACCGACCGCCCATCAAGCAAACACTTTACCACTGGGCTACATCCCGCCCCTAGACCGACCGCCCATCAAGCACACACTTTACCACTGGGCTACAACCAGCCCCTAGACCGACCGCCCATCAAGTAAACACTTTACCACTGGGCTACATCCCGCCCCTAGACCGACCGCCCGCCCATCAAGTAAACACTTTACCACTGGGCTACATCCCGCCCCTAGACCGACCGCCCATCACGCAAACACTTTACCACTGGGCTACAACCAGCCCCTAGACCGACCGCCCATCAAGCACACACTTTACCACTGGGCTACAACCAGCCCCTAGACCGACCGCCCATCAAGCACACACTTTACCACTGGGCTACAACCAGCCCCTAGACCGACCGCCCATCAAGCACACACTTTACCACTGGGCTACAACCAGCCCCTAGACCGACCGCCCATCAAGCACACACTTTACCACTGGGCTACATCCCGCCCCTAGACCGACCGCCCATCAAGCACACACTTTACCACTGGGCTACAACCAGCCCCTAGACCGACCGCCCATCAAGTAAACACTTTACCACTGGGCTACATCCCGCCCCTAGACCGACCGCCCATCAAGCAAACACTTTACCACTGGGCTACATCCCACCCCTAGACCGACCGCCCATCAAGCAAACACTTTACCACTGGGCTACATCCCGCCCCTATTAATCAGCGACTACTGCATGTCAAACATTTGGTAATTTTGACATATAGTCTTAGAGAGGAAGCTACATTTTTCCATTAGTAGCAAGGGCTCTTTTATATGCACCATCCCACAGATAGGATAGATCACATTCTAGTTACTAGTCGGTGAATAACAAATATTTAATAACACCCCAGAACAGGGCTACCTCTGGCACTCGCCAAATTCGCCAATTGGTGAATTTTTCATTTCAAGTTAGCGAAATAATTTTATGTAATAATTGCTATTTTGGTGAAATTGTCTGCTCACCTAGAGTTATCCCAGCCAGCATGAAACACATATTGGCTACTGGATGTCAAACACACGTAAGTGATAATCAAGACAATGTTTTTTTAATTAGCAATAAAACAATAAAAATAGCTGTGAAAAGTCACAATTGTGAAGACACAAGGATGAATATCAACATAATATACCAAAATAAAATATTTAAAATGACAAAAACAAAATATTAATGTTATGGTCAAGAAAATGCAAACAGTGTACGGAGCTGTTGTAAACTGTTATATTTAGCCTGTTCGGGAGCTTCAACTACCGGCCTCGGTGGTGTCGTGGTTAAGCCACCGGACATAAGGCTGGTAGGCAGAAGGGTTCGCAGCCCAGTACGGGGTCCCACCCAGAGCGAGTTTTAACGACTCAATGGGTAGGAGTAAAACCAATACACCCTCTTTTCTCTCACTAACAACTAACAACTAACTCACTGTCCTAGACAGACAGCCCAGATAGCTGAGGTGTGTGCCATGAACACGTGCTTGAACCTTAATTGATTATAAGCATGAAAATAAGTTGAAAAAACTCTTATATTTAACCTGTTAATACAGGAACTTCAACTTCCACCAACTACTACTGATATCTCGACCTGCATGATTCAATCACTTCAACTTAGAAATAATCAAGTTTGACTGTATTAGATGAACTGAACATTTAATCCCTTGTAATCAGCAAGAAAACAGAAAACAACTTACTCCAGCAGATCCATCAAATGTCGTATAAAATCTCCTTGTCCCAGCAGAAGGTATCGCCTCATCGCCTAGTTGTGGAAAATCAAAAACAAGAACAGGATATAGCTAATGTCATATAAAATCGCCTTGTCCCAGCAGAAGGTATCGCCTCATTGCCTAGTTGTGGAAAATCAAAGACAAGAACAGGATATAGCTAATGTCGTATAAAATCGCTTTGTCTCAGCAGAAGGTATCGCCTTATCGCCTAGTTATGGAAAATCAAAAACAAGAAAAGAAAAGGATGTGTAAATAACTGATAAATAATGAAGTTGGTTTTGCTGAAATCATCAGTAGATCAAACTGATTAATTAATTATTCATTATACTTGATGTCAAATAGTTGACAATTGTGACACATAGCAAAAAAATAAAATTGTTTTGTTTTCTTTAATGGCACAACTAGAGCACATTGATTTATTAATCATCGGCTATTGGATGTCAAACATTTGGTAACTCTGACATAGTCTTACTCTTAGATAATAAACCCGCTACATTTTTCCATTAGTAGCATGGGATCTTTTATATGGACTTTCCCACAGACAGAAAAGCACATACCACAGCCTTTTAACCAGTTGTGGTGCACTGGTTTGGGATGAGAAAAACCCAATCATTTGAAAGGATCCACCGAAATGGTTCGATCTTGCAACGCAAGTTGACACATAGCAGGGCTTGTAACGATGGCACCGATGGCAACTGCCATAGCTGCAATTTGCAGTAGTTCAGAGGCTTCACCAACAGCATTTTTCTGAAACTGGATTTAAATAAGTGCCATTGGATGAAGGGGTACTTTTGTTTTCCAGCTCTTTACTACTGGGATAAGTCCTGCTCCTGCAGGACATAGTCAGTAGAGATCTAGTACGAGATCTACTTACTTTAAGGTGGTCCGTGAACTTGTACTTGTTGTGCAGGACATAGTCAGTAGAGATCTAGTACGAGATCTACTTACTTTAAGGTGGTCCGTGAACTTGTACTTGTTGTGCAGGACATAGTCAGTAGAGATCTAGTACGAGATCTACTTACTTTAATGTGGTCCATGAACTTGTACTTGTGTAGGACATAGTCACTGGGTTCTAGTACGAGATCTACTTACTTTAAGGTGGTCCATGAACTTGTACTTGTGTAGGACATAGTCACTAGAGTCCTAGTACGAGATCTACTTACTTTAAGGTGGTCCGTGAACTTGTACTTGTGTAGGACATAGTCAGTAGAGATCTAGTACGAGATCTACTTACTTTAAGGTGGTCCGTGAACTTGTACTTGTTGTGCAGGACATAGTCAGTAGAGATCTAGTACGAGATCTACTTACTTTAATGTGGTCCATGAACTTGTACTCATGTAGGACATAGTCACTAGAGTCCTAGTACGAGATCTACTTACTTTAAGGTGGTCCGTGAACTTGTACTTGTTGTACAGGACATAGTCACTAGAGTCCTAGTACGAGATCTACTTACTTTAAGGTGGTCCGTGAACTTGTTGTGCAGGACATAGTCAGTAGAGATCTAGTACGAGATCTACTTACTTTAAGGTGGTCCATGAACTTGTACTTGTGTAGGACATAGTCACTAGAGTCCTAGTATGAGATCTACTTACTTTAAGGTGGTCCATGAACTTGTACTTGTTATGTAGGACATCCAAGAGATGCTGACTCGTGTCTTTGTAGACAACATCGACCATCTTCTGGAACTCTGTGTTCATGTCCTGGGTTAACATGGTTTCCGCTGTCAAACAAAGACAAATAGATATATCAGAGGAATGTTCGTCTAACGATACCCTGGCACCAGACTGGTTAATCAGGGTGTTTTGTTTAACACCACCACTATAGTACGTTTGTGTAAAAAGGAACCAATGAATTGGCATATAACTCTATAATGAACATTTTTAAAATCTTATATTAAAACATATTACTAAGTTTTAAACCCATACAATCTCAAATATTTTTTTTTACTAAAACATTAAATAAAGTTTTTTTAACAAACTGCCATTAAATTATATAGACTAATCTCATTTTTAATACAGGGGTGAACATAAAATGCTAGAACAGTCTTACTACTCTTAGCTGCATTACTATCAAAGTAATTGATAATACAGTACACTGAGACTAAAGGTAGAACCGTGTGTTCTCAATGTTGGCTGTTCCATCAGTTGTCTTCATACCTACATTGTAAAATAAGATTTAGCCCATGCAATTTGATGATAATTTGTAAAGAAACATTTTTATTTCCACTTATTGTTTTTTCAAATTTGTTTTTTATTTCAGTTGGTATGAGTATAAAACTTAATAATATATATTTATATGAATTTTAACTTTATTTATTAAAGAGTTATATGCCAATTCATCAGAGCACATTGATTTTTTAATCATTGGCATAAGCGTACGAGACAGGGGGGCGGCAATTGCCCCCAACACTGGAGCAAAACCTTAAATTCGGGCAAAAATTATACAGATATTCGGACAAAATGTGCTAACCAAAGATGTTTTTACCATGCATTTCCATCAGACCTCCATCAAAATTAGTTGTAATCCATGTAAAAATGTGCGTAGTAATTTGTTTGCAACCCTATATAGCTGTTTGGCAGTAATGCTAATATGAATAAATGTTGTTATCTAGATTTGGGCATATTTGTTGAATTCGGGCAAAAACCAGTCTGCCCACTCCCTTAGGAAAATGGGAGCTCGTATGTCTATGATAGTCATATATAATATAAATATGATAGTCTTTCAGAGGAAACCCAAACATTTTTCCATTAATAACAGAGGGTGGGACATAGCCCAGTGGTAAAGCGCTCGCTCGATGCACAGTCGGTTTAGGATCGATCCCCGTCGGTGGGCCCATTGGGCTATTTCTCATTCCAGCCAGTGCACCAGTGCAGTATATCAAAGGTCATGGTGTGTGTTATCCTGTCTGTGGTAAAGTGCATATAAAAGATCCCTTGCTACATTAGAAAAAGGTTGCAGGTTTCCTCTAATGACTATACAAGTCAGAATTACCAAATGTTTGACATCCAATAGCCGATGATTAGTTAATCAATGTGCTCTAGTGGTGTCGTTAAACACAAAAACCCCACAAACCATTAGTATCAAATGATCTTTTAATGCCTTGTTTCTTTCCGATATTCTTGGTTGTCTAGCAGAGCCTCAGAGACCTTTGTGAATTAGGCCCCTGGCTTTGTCTAGTGCCCTACGTGTTCTGGTTATGAGAAACATCTGGTTATGAGGGAATTCTGGTGTATAGAGGATCTGGGGCCTAATTCACTAAACTCTTGCAACTTTGTGATCTTGCAGTGCAATGCTAAAAGACTTACAAAGAGGATGCTGTGTTGTCTAGCAGAGCCTAAGAGACCTTTGTGAATTAGGCCCCATTTGTGAGCACTGGTTGGGATAGAACAAAATCCAATCAGAGAATGAATCCACCAACAGGGTTTGGTCCCTTGCCTCCAGCACCTTAGTCGAGAACTCTACCGACTGAGTTAGATCCCACTCACAATGACTGATAACAAATTTAATTGTCTTGGACATTGTGTGGGAATAACAATCAGGGTTTGTGCCAGAAAGACATTTTTTGGGTATGGTGCTATGGAAATGAATATTACAAATGAGTGTGCTGAATACAACCGCAATTGACAGTGGGTATTGGGGGGTGGCTCCCCCAGAAACAAAATGGGTTAGGTTTAGGGTTAGGGTAAAAAAAAAAAAAAAAAAAAAAAAATCATAATTGTGTCAAAAGGTTAACTTAAAGGGACATTCCCGAGTTTGCTGCATTGTAAGATGTTTTCGACTAATAAAATATTTCTACGATTAAACATACATATTAAATATATTTTCTTGTTTAGAATATCAGTGTCTGTATATTCAATGTGTTTCTGGTCGTCTTAATATTTGTAAGAAGCCCAAACTGGAATTTGTCTTAAAATAATTTCGTACGTATGAAAAAATAGTTTTTAGGAAATAAAATGAAATTTAACCTACTACAAATATTAGGACGATCAGAAACACGTTTAATATACAGCCACTAATATTTTATGCAGAAAAATGTATTTGATATGTAATTACAATCGTTAAAAAAGTCTTTGTTAGTCGATAACATCTTAAAAATTGCAGCAAACTCAGGAATGTCCCTTTAAAATAATAAAATACACAAAAAATTTGGGTATGGCGCCATACCCGTTTTACCCTCTGGCAGAAATCCTAACAATGGATGAAAATACTGACCTTGACTAACATCAAAGGTCATGGCAACTTCTCTGCCCTTTGTGGGTGTACGATCTTGGCAGACTTGTCGCAGGAAGTTGATCGACTTTCCCGTCAGCAGTATCTGTAAACCAACAACACAAATAAAAACAGAACTAACAATAACATACATGGTCCACAACATCTGATATTTGTTAGTATGTAGTTATAATCACATAGCAGGGTTAACGTTAGTTTGTTTTGTTTAACAACACCACTAGAGCACACTGATTCATTAATCACCGGCTATTGAAGGGCTTCTCGAATTTTTACACAATCCACTAGCCATGGGATCAGTGATTTTACAAATTTACTAGCCACGATTAAAAATTCACTAGCTCTACTTTACTTGAAGTTAAAACAATTTTATTAATTAATAGTAATAATTGGATATGTCACCTAAAGAGGGAGATAGATCTTAAAAATACTAACATTGAGTGGTGGTGGTGGGGCTAGGATATTCATATTTACAAAATAGCCTCAACTGCAGCATTTGACAAAAATAATTTCATAGCTGTCGGGCATAGCAATAATAGTTATTTACTAGCCCAACACTGAATATCACTAGCCATGGGAGTGGGGCTACCATAATCTAGAAGCCCTGGCTATTGGATGACAACTGACTTGTCTTAGCAAGGAAACCAAAAAAAAATCTCCATTACTAATTCTTAAATGAAAGTTAAACTTGATCAGTAACAGTACATAATAAAGGTACATACAAAATTTCACAACAATATCTTCAAGCATTGCAAAACAAATAATTTCGAAGATTAAGGGCCATAACTCTGTAAAAAAATTAGTAAATAGACAGACAGACCTACATGTATAGTCCCCTCTGGTTCGACTGATAGAGGACTAATAACATTGTAAAAACAAACAATAGCCATTGTAATGAGCATAAATGTCTGGTTTCTACTCATTCTCTGAGGGGCAAGACCCAGCCCGGTGGTAAAGTGCTTGCTTGAAGCGCGCTCAGTTTGGGATCAACCCCACTCGGGGGGCCCACTGGGCTATTTACCATTCCAACCTGTGCACCACGACTGATATATCAAAGGCTGTGATATGTGCTATCCAGTCTGTGTGATGGTGCATATTTAAAGATCCCTAGCTGCTAATCGGAAAAGAATAGCCCATGAAGTGGCGACAGCGGGTTTCCTCTCTCAATATCTGTGTGGTCTTTAACCATATGTCTGATGCCATATAACCGTAAATAAAATGTGTTGAGTGCATTGTTAAATAAACATTTCCTTCTTTCCTTCCAATAGCAGATGATTAATAAATCAATTTGCTCTAGTGGTGTCGGTAAACAAACAAACTTTTACTCACCCTCTGAGCCTGATCAATGGTAATGAAAGTGGGTATCATTGATTTTCTTAAGCTGTACTTGTCGTTCCACAGTCGGTCGTTCTTGATTGTCGGATCTGAGGCAACAAAGAACTGCAAAACAGAAAAATATATAGAATGGATAGGAACAGACTAGTGTAGCAAAAACAAGTTCATGGCATTGTTATATAACATTTTTGACATTAGTAGTAAGGGATCTTTTAATTACACTTTCTTAAAGACAGGACAGTACATACCAAGACCTTTGATATAGCAGTCATGGGGCACTAGGTGGGACAGGTAAAAAAAAAAACCTGAGTTTATGAGGAGGTTCGATCTTACGAATTAGTCACCTCAGACAATTGTTCTTGCAACATAGTTAAATCCCGCCCCTCAAGTACTTAGATTCCAACAGTTAAATCTCGCCCCTCAAATACTTAGTATTCCAACAGTTAAATCTCGCCCCTCAAATACTTAGATTCCAACAGTTAAATCCCTCCCCTCAAGTACTTAGATTCCAACAGTTAAATCCCACCCCTCAAATACTTAAGATTCCAACAGTTAAATCCCACCCCTCAAGTACTTAGATTCCAACAGTTAAATCCCGCCCCTCAAGTACTTAGATTCCAACAGTTAAATCCCGCCTCTCAAATACTTAAGATTCCAACAGTTAAATCCCACCCCTCAAGTACTTAGATTCCAATAGTTAAATCCTGCCTATTAAGTACTTAGATTCCAACAGTTAAATCCCGCCCCTCAAGTAATTAGATTCCAACAATTCCAACAGTTAAATCCTGCCTATTAAGTACTTAGATTCCAACAGTTAAATCCCGCCCCTCAAGTACTTAGATTCCAACAGTTAAATCCCGCCCCTCAAGTACTTAGATTCCAACAGTTAAATCCTGCCCCTCAAATACTTAGATTCCAACAGTTAAATCCCGCCCCTCAAGTACTTAGATTCCAACAGTTAAATCCCGCCCCTCAAGTACTTAGATTCCAACAGTTAAATCCTGCCCCTCAAACACTTAGATTCCAACAGTTAAATCCCGCCCCTCAAATACTTAGATCCAATAAATCCCGCCCCTCAAATACTTAAGATTCCAACAGTTAAATCCCGCCCCTCAAGTACTTAGATTCCAACAGTTAAATCCCACCCCTCAAGTAATTAGATTCCAACAATTCCAACAGTTAAATCCTGCCTATTAAGTACTTAGATTCCAACAGTTAAATCCCGCCCCTCAAGTACTTAATCCCGCCCCTCAAGTACTTAGATTCCAACAGTTAAATCCTGCCCCTCAAATACTTAGATTCCAACAGTTAAATCCCGCCCCTCAAATACTTAGTATTCCAACAGTTAAATCCCACCCCTCAAGTACTTAGATTCCAACAGTTAAATCCCGCCCCTCAAATACTTAGATTCCAACAGTTAAATCCCACCCCTCAAGTACTTAGATTCCAACAGTTAAATCCCACCCCTCAAGTACTTAGATTCCAACAGTTAAATCCCGCCCCTCAAATACTTAGATTCCAACAGTTAAATCCCTCCCCTCAAGTACTTAGATTCCAACAGTTAAATCCCACCCCTCAAATACTTAAGATTCCAACAGTTAAATCCCACCCCTCAAGTACTTAGATTCCAACAGTTAAATCCCGCCCCTCAAGTACTTAGATTCCAACAGTTAAATCCCGCCCCTCAAATACTTAAGATTCCAACAGTTAAATCCCACCCCTCAAGTACTTAGATTCCAATAGTTAAATCCCGTCCCTCAAGTACTTAGATTCCAACAGTTAAATCCCGCCCCTCAAGTAATTAGATTCCAACAATTCCAACAGTTAAATCCTGCCTATTAAGTACTTAGATTCCAACAGTTAAATCCCGCCCCTCAAATACTTAGATTCCAACAGTTAAATCCCGCCCCTCAAGTACTTAGATTCCAACAGTTAAATCCTGCCCCTCAAATACTTAGATTCCAACAGTTAAATCCCGCCCCTCAAGTACTTAGATTCCAACAGTTAAATCCCGCCCCTCAAGTACTTAGATTCCAACAGTTAAATCCTGCCCCTCAAACACTTAGATTCCAACAGTTAAATCCCGCCCCTCAAATACTTAGATCCAATAAATCCCGCCCCTCAAATACTTAAGATTCCAACAGTTAAATCCCGCCCCTCAAGTACTTAGATTCCAACAGTTAAATCCCACCCCTCAAGTAATTAGATTCCAACAATTCCAACAGTTAAATCCTGCCTATTAAGTACTTAGATTCCAACAGTTAAATCCCGCCCCTCAAGTACTTAGATTCCAACAGTTAAATCCCGCCCCTCAAGTACTTAGATTCCAACAGTTAAATCCTGCCCCTCAAATACTTAGATTCCAACAGTTAAATCCCGCCCCTCAAGTACTTAGATTCCAACAGTTAAATCCCGCCCCTCAAGTACTTAGATTCCAACAGTTAAATCCCGCCCCTCAAGTAATTAGATTCCAACAATTCCAACAGTTAAATCCTGCCTATTAAGTACTTAGATTCCAACAGTTAAATCCCGCCCCTCAAGTACTTAGATTCCAACAGTTAAATCCCACCCCTCAAGTACTTAGATTCCAACAGTTAAATCCTGCCCCTCAAATACTTAGATTCCAACAGTTAAATCCCGCCCCTCAAGTACTTAGATTCCAACAGTTAAATCCTGCCCCTCAAATACTTAGATTCCAACAGTTAAATCCCGCCCCTCAAGTACTTAGATTCCAACAGTTAAATCCCGCCCCTCAAATACTTAGATCCAATAAATCCCGCCCCTCAAATACTTAAGATTCCAACAGTTAAATCCCGCCCCTCAAGTACTTAGATTCCAACAGTTAAATCCCACCCCTCAAGTAATTAGATTCCAACAATTCCAACAGTTAAATCCTGCCTATTAAGTACTTAGATTCCAACAGTTAAATCCCGCCCCTCAAGTACTTAGATTCCAACAGTTAAATCCTGCCCCTCAAATACTTAGATTCCAACAGTTAAATCCCGCCCCTCAAGTACTTAGATTCCAACAGTTAAATCCCGCCCCTCAAGTACTTAAGATTCCAACAGTTAAATCCTGCCCCTCAAATACTTAGATTCCAACAGTTAAATCCCGCCCCTCAAATACTTAGATCCAATAAATCCCGCCCCTCAAATACTTAGATTCCAACAGTTAAATCCCGCCCCTCAAGTACTTAGATTCCAACAGTTAAATCCCGCCTCTCAAATACTTACATTCCAACAGAGTTAAATCCCACCCATTAAGTACTTAGATTCCAACAGAGTTAAATCCCACCCATTAAGTACATAGATTTCAACAGAGTTAAATCCTGCCCATTACGTACATAGATTTCAACAGAGTTAAATCCTGCCCATTACGTACATAGATTTCAACAGAGTTAAATCCCGCCCATTAAGTACATAGATTTCAACAGAGTTAAATCCTGCCCATTACGTACATAGATTCATATAGAGTTAAATGCCGCCCCCATCCAAGTACTTAAGATTCATACAGAGTTAAATCCCACCCATTAAGTACATAGATTTCAACAGAGTTAAATCCTGCCCATTACGTACATAGATTCATATAGAGTTAAATGCCGCCCCCCATCCAAGTACTTAAGATTCAAACATAGTTAAATCCCGCCCATTAAGTACATAGATTTCAACAGAGTTAAATCCTGCCCATTATGTACATAGATTCATATAGAGTTAAATGCCGCCCCCCATCCAAGTACTTAAGATTCATACAGAGTTAAATCCCGCCCATTAAGTACTTAGATTCCAACATAGTTAAATCCCGCCCCTCGTGTACTTAGAAATGTGGTACTCACCTCGTGGTACGTATCTTCCAGCTCCCCGTCGTAAAGCCACCGCAGCAAGGTCGCATATATTGGCTGACACACCTGTCAATGGAAAACACACAAACACAGGTATATTTTTACACAAGTCGCATATATTGGTTAACACACCTGTCAATGGAAAACACAAACACACGTGAATACAGATATATTTGTACACAAGTCGCATAATTGGCTAAAACACCTGCCAATGGGAAACACACATTAATACAGGTATATTTTTTACACAAGTCGCATATATCGGCTGACACACCTGTTAATGGAAACACAAACACAGGTTAATACAGGTATATTTTTACACACGGGTCACATATATCGGCTGACACACCTGTTAATGGAAAACACAAACACAGGTTAATACAGGTATATTTTTACACAAGTCGCATATATCGGCTGACACACCTGTTAATGGAAAACACAAACACAGGTTAATACAGGTATATTTTTACACAAGTTGCATGTATCGGCTGACACACCTGTTAACTCTTTGAGGCCTGGCGGCCATTTTGAATTCCAGCCGTAGGCAGTGTTTACCTGCTGGTGCCCTAAAGCATAAACACAGATTTCATGCACTGCAGCAAAAATAACTCTTTAACTTAATCAATAAACAAATCTGCATCCAATTTTGTGAGCTATTTAATTATGTGCAATTAATGAAGAACATATATTATTTTATATGATGTAATTGTAAAAAAGTAGTTTAATTGTCTATAAATAACAGAAATAAACAAAAGTTTTAATAAACGTTACTGGTAATTGTCAGGAAGTTCTGATTGATTTTGGGGTTTTTCACTGAAACAATACTGGAAATCTGGCTTTGTGGTATTGCTTGAAACATCCAACACACAGGTTCACATTGCACTGTTCACAGCCTGTGGCTGGCTCACGTCGAATGCCTTGTGTACTGCATTGTTTACATGTCCATTTTTTACCCAGCACAACAGGCCAGTGTAAGAGTCCTACCGATGTTCCGTCTATTTCGAAAATGTGACAATGGTATGTCGTCACTATCGCTACTTAAGTCTACATACGAATTACTGTTATTTAAATCGAGTACGTCATCGTTCGTGAAACCTTCAAATTCTGAAATACTATCATCATCAGAATTGAGAAATACGTCGTCGTCCATTTTGTTAAAAAAAAATTCAAAGCGAACAAAGCTGAACAAAGACACGAGGTGCATGAACAAACCCAGCTGTAAGACTACTTTTTATTGGTCACTGGATTAATCTTCTACAAGCTGATAATGAAAACTTCTAATTATATTAGCCAATGACGTCTCGTTTTACATGTACAGTCGGCCACGCCTCCAGTTGGCATTCGATAATAGCTACTGCTTGTAAACGACGCGTACAGGCGGGACTCGACATTTCGCGCAAATTAACATCACGACGTGAGTCGGGATTCGGCCCCAAAGAGTTAATGGAAAACACAAACACACATTAATATAGATATATTTTTCAACAAAGTCGCATATATCGGCTGACACACCTGTCAATGGAAAACACACAAACACACACGTTAATACAGGTATATTTTTCAACAAGGGTCACATATATCGACTAAAACACCTGTCAATGGAAAACAAACAAACACACGTTAATACATGTATATTTTTCAACAAGGTTCACATATATCGGCTAAAACACCTGTCAATGGAAAACACACAAACACATGTTAATACAAGTATATTTTTCAACAAGGGTCACATATATCGGCTAAAACACCTGTCAATGGAAAACAAACAAACACACGTTAATACATGTATATTTTTCAACAAGGGTCACATATATCGGCTAAAACACCTGTCAATGGAAAACAAACACACGTTAATACATGTATATTTTTCAACAAGGGTCACATATATCGGCTAAAACACCTGTCAATGGAAAACACACAAACACACGTTAATACAGGTATCTTTTTCAACAAGGGTCACATATATCGCTAAAACACCTGTCAATGGAAAACACACAAACACACGTTAATACAGGTATCTTTTTCAACAAGGGTCACATATATCGCTAAAACACCTGTCAATGGAAAACACACAAACACACGTTAATACAGGTATCTTTTTCAACAAGGGTCACATATATCGGCTGACACATTAGTCAATGAAAACCAGATAAGCACAGGTTAGAATGGGTCCATTTTACATCCATACTAAAATCCTTTTTGCATGACGCAAAATAATATTTCGATCAAACTGTCATTCTGTTCACATGTTACCTGCCAGTTTAATGCAAGTTTGAGGTAATTAATTAGGTTAGGCACAGATAATTCATGTGAACGAACAATCATTTATCTAGGTAAAATCAAATCATACGAACCAACTTCTGGTTAACTAGGATTTTGAAATACTATTTCCTGGTTCTGAGCAGCTGGGTAAAACTGCTCAGCAACACATAAGATATAGACTACTAATAAAATGTGTGTGCGTTACGTAGCCCAGTGGTAAAGCATTTGTTTGATGAACGGTTGGATTTTAGATCAATTCCCGTCAGTGGGACCATTGGGCTATTTTTCATTCCAGCCAGTGCACCACGACTGGTATATCAAAGGCTGTGGTATGTGTTATCCTGTCTGTGGGATGATGCATATAAAAGATCCCTTGCTACTAATGGAAAAATGTAGCGGGTTTCCTAAGAAGACTATATGTCAAAATGACCAAATATCTGACATTCAATAGATGATAATAAATCAATGTGCTCTAGTGATGTCGTTAAACAAAACAAACTTTACTTTACTAATAAAATTGAAAAGGAAAAAAATCTACTGAATATAAAATGGGTTATAAAGGACATTGTTTTGTTTACGTACAGGTTGGACTGGCACCTAATGTCTTTAGTGCTCTACTTATGAAGGAGGAAAACACTATAAAAACACACCATTGTGAGGTTTAGCTTGATGACTGATCTCACGAACGGGTCTCCGTGCTGCATACACGAATATATCCCAGACGCCAGGGCTCCACCTTTCTTACCTACAAAATAAAACCATAGGCGTTTAATAAAAAAACACAAAAAAAACATATGCGACACTAAATCCAGGTAAATCTACTCTTAGTCTAAACCCCGCTTAAACATAATGGGCCAAATTTACAAAGCCTGTTTATGTCTTATACACAAGTACCTACATACATTTACAATGCTTAAACACCTATGTTTTAATAAAACTGGCTTCGCAAATTCGGCCCATATTATTTAATTCCTATTTGTCAACTGCTAAGATAGACACCAGTCTCTTTTCGCCCCCTTGTTTTCCTTTCGTACACATTATGTTCAGACGTCACTGCCCAAAATTACGGCATTCATTGATCAGGTGAAATCATTATGAACCATGTATGTTGTACTAGTTATATAACCCTGTGTACCTTGAACTACGTGGATAATGAAGTTTGTTTTGTTTAACAACACCACTAGAGCACAATGATTAATTAATCATCGGCTACTGGATGTCAAACAGTTGGTAATTTTGACATATACGTCTTAGAGATGAAACCAGGTATGATTTTCCATTAGTAGCAAAGGATCTTTCATATCCACCATCCCACAGACAGGACAGCACACACCACGGCCTTTGATATACCAGTCGTGGTACACTGGTACCGGCCTCGGTGGTGTCGTGGCAGGCCATCGGTCTACAGGTTGGTAGGTACTGGGTTCGGATCCCAGTCGAGGCATGGGATTTTTAATCGAGATACCGACTCCAAACCCTGAGTGAGTGCTCCGCAAGGCTCAATGGGTAGGTGTAAACCACTTGCACCGACCAGTGATCCATAACTGGTTCAACAAAGGCCATGGTTTGTGCTATCCTGCCTGTGGGAAGCGCAAATAAAAGATCCCTTGCTGCCTGTCGTAAAAAGAGTAGCCTATGTGGCGACAGCGGGTTTCCTCTAAAAACAGTGTCAGAATGACCATATGTTTGACGTCCAATAGCCGATGATAAGATAAAAAATCAATGTGCTCTAGCGGCGTCGTTAAATAAAACAAACTTTACTTTTTTTTTGGTACACTGGCTGGAATGAGAAATAACACAATATGCTCAGACTGACCACATATAAGACAAGCGCTTTACCACTGGGATACACCTGCTACCATCCCCGGCCGGACTGCTGGTTCTCCCTTGCACCTTCTAGTGCAGATGATCCTTCCTTCCACCACCCACACCTTTCCTGTCCTGGACGGAGGAGCCGGCACCTGTGCCCAGAACAGGTGTGCGCTACAACAGCTTGCTCTGAATGTGCACGTTAAACCCTCTGACCTGACCTGACCTGACCACTGGGCTACGTCCTACCCCATGTGGATAATAACTGATGATACACACCTTTGCAGACATCAACTAACACGGCCAATATCTTGAGTTGCACCATAATAACTGACGATACACACCTTTGCAGACATTTGACTAATGCGGCCAATATCTTGAGTTGCACCATAATAACTGACGATACACACCTTTGCAGACATCGACTAACGCGGCCAATATCTTGAGTTGCACCATAATAACTGACGATACACACCTTTGCAGACATCGACTGCCAATATAATGAGTTGACCATAATAACTGACGATACACACCTTTGCAGACATCGACTAACGCGGCCAATATCTTGAGTTGCACCATAATAACTGACGATACACACCTTTGCAGACATCGACTAACGACGCCAATACCTTGAGTTGCACCATAATAACTGACGATACCCACCTTTGCAGACATCGACTAACGCGGCCAATATCTGGAGTTGCACCATAATAACTGACGATACACACCTTTGCAGACATCGACTAACGCGGCCAATATCTGGAGTTGCACCATAATAACTGACGATACACACCTTTGCAGACATCGACTAACGCGGCCAATATCTGGAGTTGCACCATAATAACTGACGATACACACCTTTGCAGACATCGACTAACGCGGCCAATATCTGGAGTTGCACCATAATAACTGAGGATACACACCTTTGCAGACATCGACTAACGCGGCCAATATCTTGAGTTGCACCATAATAACTGACGATACACACCTTTGCAGACATCGACTAACGCGGCCAATATCTGGAGTTGCACCATAATAACTGACGATACACACCTTTGCAGACATCGACTAACGCGGCCAATATCTGGAGTTGCACCAAAATAACTGACGATACACACCTTTGCAGACATCGATTAATGCAGCCAATATCTTGAGTCGCACGAGAGGGTCGAATGATAATAACTGACAATACACACCTTTGCAGATATCGACTAACGCAGCCAATATCTTGAGTCGCACGAGAGGGTCGAATGATAATAACTGACACTACACACCTTTGCAGACATCGACTAACGCAGCCAATATCTTGAGTCGCACGAGAGGGTCGAATGTCCACACGGCAAGACGGCGGAGGGTCAGACTGCTCGTCTCGGCAATTCCTGGGTCCTGCTCCTGCTGCAACTAAAAAGATTTAAACACCTCAGGTGAGAGCTCCACCGACTGCGATAAAGCATAAAAAGGTATGTCTTTTAAATGCACTTTCCCACTGACAGGACAGTACATACCACAGCCTTTGAGATCCCAGTTTTTTGGGGAAAAACTCAGTATCCCCCAAGGAGAATGAATCCTACAACATAATGACCTTGGGCGAGCACTCTACCAATTGAGCTACATCCCATCCTTTTACCCAGCAAGGAAAATATCTTATTACCCATATGGGCAGAGAGAAGTGGGGAAAGAAAAAAGCCCCCCCCCCCCCCCCCCCCCCCAATTCTTCCCCTAGATACGTTTTGACATCATAAACAGTGCTTGGCTATAGGCTTTGACGTCACAACTGTTAGGCAACAACAAACAACCGTAACTATTTTTATTCAACTAACTTACATCATCAGTGATACATACGTCACAGCTATGATGCAATGCTGTCTCCTGTTCTCACAATGCAAACTTGTGTTCAATAACAGTATCGTTTGAAAATCTTCCATAAAATGATAAATATTGATACTGAGTAATAAATAGTATACCCACCTCGCTACTCGGCAATACCGTTTATCTTGCACTCGTGACTCTATTGGGGTGCGATGTAGCCCAGTGGTACAGCGCTCGCTCGATGCGCGGTTGGTCTGGGATCGATCCCTGTCGGTGGGCCCATTGGGCTATTTCTCGTTCCAGCCAGTGCACCACGATTGGTATATCAAAGGCTGTGGTATGTACTACCCTGTCTGTGGGATGGTGCATATAAAAGATCCCTTGCTGCTAATCGAAAATAGTAGTCCATGAAGTGGGAACAGCGGGTTTCCTCTCTCATTATCTGTGTGGTCTATAACCATATGTTTGATGCCATATAACCGTAAATAAAATGTTTTGAGTGTGTCGTTAAATAAAACATTTCTTTCTTTCGTGACTTTACTCTATTCACTTGTGCAAGACAAACAGTATTGCCATGTAGCGAGTTGGGTATTCTCCAAATACTGTATACCTGTGCCTCGAGAACAGCTATCAGTCTGTAGTACTCGGTTAGTTCTTCATGTAGGGCTGTACAGAAACTCTGTAAACAAAGAATAGAAAACAGTCAGTAAAAACGGAACTTTCAGCGTGTATAATCCCCAATCTTTGCCTACAACAGGTAACATGTTGTTCAATATCGCATTTCTCATGTCTTATAAAAGATGAAAACGAGAAGCTGAATACTGTTATGTTCGAATGTTTGTGGATAATCTTGAATGAAAGTTATTTCATGGACAGTAGGCATTCTGAAATTCAATATTTGCATAACTTGAAAAGGGAATATATGCCACAAATTTTCCAAACTTATTTTGGTTTGCCTAAGCTAAACATTTTATACAAATGTTTTTTTTCAATTTATGTTGGTTTGCCTAAGGCCATAATACAATAAAAGCTAGATTTTCAAAACTGGAGGCAGGAGATGAAAAGCGTGTTCGAAACCCCTGTGGTATATGAGCAAGTCAAACCAGTTACATACCTAGGAAATGACATTTTAGTTTATTTTACTTTTCTACATTTTCAGGACACTAGAAATACCAAACATCAAGTCAACCACCCCCCACTCCCCGCCTCCCTCAATAAAAAATACAGAGGTGGGCTTTTGTCCTCAGGGAAGGTGGGCATGACAAATCTGGGATTTATGTTATTATGACCTAACCTTTTTTGAAATTTAAAAACAAAACACCACACACTAAGACTGACTAACGTGAATGGTAAATTGGTTACTTCTAATAAATAGAGAATACTACACAAGCGGCCGTTAGATACCATTTATGTTACAAGTTGTTTAAAAACATATCCAACGAGAAAAAGTGAGTTAGATACGTTTTTAAACGAGTTGTAAAATAAATGGCAATTAACAGACATGAATGTAGTATTCTATTTCTTACATATTTTCTGCAAACAGTTTTAAAATAAATTTAAACGCCTTTTCCAACTAAAACCTATGTACAGGCTTATAGTTAACTTGTACGTCACAGAGTGATCAATTCGACCGTGCTTTTTTCTTCACTGGATGGTATGACATTGGTGACCTGGTCATCACCTAGGAGCAGCCAGTCATATGTCTTTAAAATGTTATCGCACATATGTGTGTTAACACTGTGTTATAAAAAATAAAAAATGATGTTCCCATTAACAGGTGTGTACGAAAGCTGCATAACAAATACACAACCGAAACAACTGCCATTTGTGGAAGTCTCAAGTGAAAACCAATGAGAAGCCATACCTGGCCAACCAAACCGAAAGCTTTATCAAAGCTCCTCGACTCTACGTAGTGTTTGATCTTGTTGTACAGCCAGCCACACTCGGCCAGTTTGCTGATCAGCTGTCTCACAGCCTTCGGAATCCCAGCCTGAAAGACAGCAGTGAAAATATATTGTAATGAGATATTAACTTTTAAATTACTGGATTAATTTTTTAACAAAACCCACGTTGAGCGGGTACAAGTTTATAATGTTTGCTGACATATATTCACTTAAATATTTTATAAATACATGAAATAAAGTTCATATATGAACCGGTAAGTATTATTTTCGTGGGTTTTGTGTAATTTTTATGATTTTTAGATCAGTTAATGGTGATTAAAATTAGGCAAAAAATAGAAAAAGTTGTGTTTACTTACGGGCATTTGTGGCCAGCTGTCTAGTATTTATGTCCATTATTTCCGATAACAGTGGTTTTCTGACCAGAATTTTAAAAAAACCCGAACTATGATTCATATTGCAATATTTGGTGATTTTCGTTGTTGGTAAAACGATAAAATTTATTATCAAATTAGCTGTCACAATCAGCTACGATCCCTGAAAATGACTGTGACATGCCGCCATTGTTGTCAAGTGAAAATACTTGCCGAAAACCTAAATTTCAAGGTATTTTCAATTGAAAAAATCTAAATCAAAGCCACCATTTTGAAAAGAAATCTTTTTTCTTTTATTATATTTCCATTTTCGGTGAGTGTTGTGTGCAAAACGGCGGGAAATATGAATTGGGGAATGCACTGCATACAGTGTACAGTATGTTGACGGACGTGACGTCGAGCAAGATATCTCGCCTGCAGTAGTCAGAAGGTTAATGGCAATAACAGATTAAGCAGGAAAAAAAAAAGAGTCAGTCTCTGGTCACACTGACCAGAGATGAGGAATTTATTTTGTTTAGCCTTAGTCACTTATTATTTTCTGCAAGAATGGTCTGAGATTTCTACTTTATGATTGTAAAAATAAAATTAATACACAAATATTTTTTTTAATTTATAATAATTAAAAAGAAAGAAAAAAGTATTGAAACATGGTGAAAAAAAGTGTTTGAGATTGTGACTAGAGTGTTTGAGATTGCTACTACAGTGTTTGAGATTGCTACTAAAGTGTTTGAGATTGCTACTACAGTGTTTGAGACTGTGACTACAGTGTTTGAGACTGTGACTACAGTGTTTGAGACTGTGACTACAGTGTTTAAGACTGTGACTAGTGTTTGAGACTGTGACTACAGTGTTTGAGATTGTGACTACAGTGTTTGAGATTGTGACTAGTGTTTGAGACTGTGACTACAGTGTTTGAGACTGTGACTACAGTGTTTGAGACTGTGACTACAGTGTTTAAGACTGTGACTACAGTGTTTAAGACTGTGACTAGTGTTTGAGACTGTGACTACAGTGTTTGAGACTGTGACTACAGTGTTTAAGACTGTGACTAGTGTTTGAGACTGTGACTACAGTGTTTAAGACTGTGACTACAGTGTTTAAGACTGTGACTAGTGTTTGAGACTGTGACTACAGTGTTTGAGACTGTGACTACAGTGTTTGAGACTGTGACTACAGTGTTTGAGACTGTGACTACAGTGTTTAAGACTATGACTAGTGTTTGAGACTGCGACTACAGTGTTTGAGATTGTGACTAGTGTTTGAGACTGTGACTACAGTGTTTGAGACTGTGACTACAGTGTTTGAGACTGTGACTACAGTGTTTAAGACTGTGACTACAGTGTTTAAGACTGTGACTAGTGTTTGAGACTGTGACTACAGTGTTTGAGACTGTGACTACAGTGTTTAAGACTGTGACTAGTGTTTGAGACTGTGACTACAGTGTTTAAGACTGTGACTACAGTGTTTAAGACTGTGACTAGTGTTTGAGACTGTGACTACAGTGTTTGAGACTGTGACTACAGTGTTTAAGACTGTGACTAGTGTTTGAGACTGTGACTAGTGTTTAAGACTGTGACTAGTGTTTAAGACTGTGACTACAGTGTTTGAGACTGTGACTACAGTGTTTAAGACTGTGACTAGTGTTTGAGACTGTGACTACAGTGTTTAAGACTGTGACTAGTGTTTGAGACTGTGACTACAGTGTTTGAGACTGTGACTACAGTGTTTGAGACTGTGACTACAGTGTTTAAGACTGTGACTAGTGTTTGAGACTGTGACTACAGTGTTTGAGACTGTGACTACAGTGTTTAAGACTGTGACTAGTGTTTGAGACTGTGACTACAGTGTTTAAGACTGTGACTAGTGTTTGAGACTGTGACTACAGTGTTTGAGACTGTGACTACAGTGTTTGAGATTGTGACTACAGTGTTTGAGATTGTGACTAGTGTTTGAGACTGTGACTACAGTGTTTGAGACTGTGACTACAGTGTTTGAGACTGTGACTACAGTGTTTAAGACTGTGACTACAGTGTTTAAGACTGTGACTAGTGTTTGAGACTGTGACTAGTGTTTGAGACTGTGACTACAGTGTTTGAGACTGTGACTACAGTGTTTGAGACTGTGACTACAGTGTTTGAGATTGTGACTACAGTGTTTAAGACTGTGACTAGTGTTTGAGACTGTGACTACAGTGTTTGAGATTGTGACTAGTGTTTGAGACTGTGACTACAGTGTTTGAGACTGTGACTACAGTGTTTAAGACTGTGACTAGTGTTTGAGACTGTGACTACAGTGTTTGAGACTGTGACTACAGTGTTTGAGATTGTGACTACAGTGTTTAAGACTGTGACTAGTGTTTGAGACTGTGACTACAGTGTTTGAGACTGTGACTACAGTGTTTAAGACTGTGACTAGTGTTTGAGACTGTGACTACAGTGTTTGAGACTGTGACTACAGTGTTTGAGACTGTGACTACAGTGTTTAAGACTGTGACTAGTGTTTGAGACTGTGACTACAGTGTTTGAGACTGTGACTACAGTGTTTGAGACTGTGACTAGTGTTTGAGACTGTGACTAGTGTTTGAGACTGTGACTACAGTGTTTAAGACTGTGACTAGTGTTTGAGACTGTGACTAGTGTTTGAGACTGTGACTAGTGTTTGAGATTGGTACTACATTGTTTGAGATTGTGACTACAGTGTTTGAGATTGTGACTACAGTGTTTGAGATTGTGACTAGTGTTTGAGATTGCTACTAGTGTTTGAGATTGCTACTACAGTGTTTGAGACTGTGACTACAGTGTTTGAGATTATGACTAGTGTTTGAGATTGTGACAACAGTGTTTGAGATTGTGACTACAGTGTTTGAGACTGTGACTAGTGTTTGAGACTGTGACTACAGTGTTTAAGACTGTGACTAGTGTTTGAGACTGTAACTACAGTGTTTAAGACTGTGACTACAGTGTTTGAGACTGTGACTACAGTGTTTGAGATTGTGACTACAGTGTTTAAGACTGTGACTAGTGTTTAAGACTGTGACTAGTGTTTGAGACTGTGACTACAGTGTTTGAGACTGTGACTACAGTGTTTAAGACTGTGACTAGTGTTTGAGATTGTGACTACAGTGTTTGAGATTGTGACTACAGTGTTTGAGACTGTGACTACAGTGTTTAAGACTGTGACTACAGTGTTTGAGACTGTGACTACAGTGTTTAAGACTGTGACTAGTGTTTGAGACTGTGACTACAGTGTTTGAGACTGTGACTACAGTGTTTAAGACTGTGACTACAGTGTTTAAGACTGTGACTAGTGTTTGAGACTGTGACTACAGTGTTTAAGACTGTGACTAGTGTTTGAGACTGTGACTACAGTGTTTGAGACTGTGACTACAGTGTTTGAGACTGTGACTACAGTGTTTAAGACTGTGACTAGTGTTTGAGACTGTGACTACAGTGTTTAAGACTGTGACTAGTGTTTGAGACTGTGACTACAGTGTTTAAGACTGTGACTAGTGTTTGAGACTGTGACTACAGTGTTTAAGACTGTGACTACAGTGTTTGAGACTGTGACTACAGTGTTTAAGACTGTGACTAGTGTTTGAGACTGTGACTACAGTGTTTGAGACTGTGACTACAGTGTTTAAGACTGTGACTAGTGTTTGAGACTGTGACTACAGTGTTTAAGACTGTGACTAGTGTTTGAGACTGTGACTACAGTGTTTAAGACTGTGACTAGTGTTTGAGACTGTGACTACAGTGTTTAAGACTGTGACTACAGTGTTTGAGACTGTGACTACAGTGTTTAAGACTGTGACTAGTGTTTGAGACTGTGACTACAGTGTTTAAGACTGTGACTAGTGTTTGAGACTGTGACTACAGTGTTTGAGACTGTGACTACAGTGTTTGAGACTGTGACTACAGTGTTTAAGACTGTGACTAGTGTTTGAGACTGTGACTACAGTGTTTGAGACTGTGACTACAGTGTTTAAGACTGTGACTAGTGTTTGAGACTGTGACTACAGTGTTTAAGACTGTGACTAGTGTTTGAGACTGTGACTACAGTGTTTAAGACTGTGACTAGTGTTTGAGACTGTGACTACAGTGTTTAAGACTGTGACTAGTGTTTGAGACTGTGACTACAGTGTTTGAGACTGTGACTACAGTGTTTGAGACTGTGACTACAGTGTTTAAGACTGTGACTAGTGTTTGAGACTGTGACTAGTGTTTGAGACTGTGACTAGTGTTTGAGATTGGTACTACATTGTTTGAGATTGTGACTACAGTGTTTGAGATTGTGACTACAGTGTTTGAGATTGTGACTAGTGTTTGAGATTGCTACTAGTGTTTGAGATTGCTACTACAGTGTTTGAGACTGTGACTACAGTGTTTGAGATTATGACTAGTGTTTGAGATTGTGACAACAGTGTTTGAGATTGTGACTAGTGTTTGAGATTGTGACTAGTGTTTGAGATTGCTACTACAGTGTTTGAGATTGTGACTAGTGTTTGAGATTGCTACTACAGTGTTTGAGATTGCTACTACAGTGTTTGAGACTGAGACTACAGTGTTTGAGATTGTGACTAGTGTTTGAGATTGTGACAACAGTGTTTGAGATTGCTACTAGTGTTTGAGATTGTGACTACAGTGTTTGAGATTGTGACTAGTGTTTGAGATTGCTACTAGTGTTTGATATTGTGATTAGTGTTTGAGATTGTGACTACAGTGTTTGAGATTGCTACTACAGTGTTTGAGACTGAGACTACAGTGTTTGAGATTGTGACTAGTGTTTGAGATTGTGACAACAGTGTTTGAGATTGCTACTAGTGTTTGAGATTGTGACTACAGTGTTTGAGATTGTGACTAGTGTTTGAGATTGCTACTAGTGTTTGATATTGTGATTAGTGTTTGAGATTGTGACTACAGTGTTTGAGATTGCTACTACAGTGTTTGAAATTGTGACTACAGTGTTTGAGATTGTGACTAGTGTTTGAGATTGTGACTAGTGTTTGAGACTGACTACAGTGTTTGAGATTGTGACTAGTGTTTGAGATTGGTACTACATTGTTTGAGATTGCTACTACAGTGTTTGAGATTGTGACTACAGTGTTTGAGACTGTGACTACAGTTGTTTGAGATTGTGACTACAGTGTTTGAGATTGTGACTACAGTGTTTGAGATTGTGACTACAGTGTTTGAGACTGTGACTACAGTGTTTGAGATTGTGACTAGTGTTTGAGATTACGACTACAGTGTTTGAGATTGTGACTACAGTGTTTGAGACTGTGACTACAGTGTTTGAGATTGTGACTACCTGGGGGTCTATTCTGTAACTCTCCCGGCCCGAGTCGAACTTGATCCACTTGCCCTCAATACCCTGGAAGCAATACATCAGATCCTTGATGAGGCTCGCTTCCGGGATTTCAAACGAAACTGAAAATATAACACTCACATTGATACCCTCACTAATACATATTCATGAGGAAGACTGAAAATATAACAATCACACTGAAACCCTCACTAACACATATTCATTAGGAAGACTGAAAATATAACACTCACATTGATACCCCCTCTAATACATATTCATTAGGAAAACTGACAATATAACACTCACATTAACAGTACACTCGCAAAAATATATTCATGAACAAAATTGAAAATGTAACACTCACATTAACAATATTCACAAATACATATTCATGAGAAAGACTAAAAATAACTCACACCAACAATACATGTACTTTCACAAATACATATTCATGAAGAAAACTCAAAATGTAAAACTCACATTAATGATACCCTCACAAATATATTTTATATGCTTACTTATGCTTGTACTTTAAAATTCAGTGGCCCAGATATATTTTTCATGCCACCATACTTTTCTGATGAGTTTGGAGCCCTGTTTCACAAATACATATGCATGAGGAAAACTCAAAATGTAATTCTCACATTAACAAATACATATTCATGAGGTACATGTACACTGAAAATGTACCACTTGTATTAACAAATATCCTCGCAAATAGAACATTTATTTGTATTTATTTTTCTTTATATTTAGTACTCTTGTTTCACACTTTTTAAATTAGTATCAATAAAACGAGAAGATACCCTGCAATAAAAATGAGATTTCACCGTATTTAGTTTTAATGAATGGTCATTTGAAGGTTGTATTATAATAACAATATTATACTGTCCTGTAGTCTGATGGACCAGCAGAAATTATGGTGGACTAGTAAGGATTTCTGTGTAAAAAGTAGGTCGCAGTAATCTAATTATGGTATGTGATATACTGCCATCCCAAGTTGTACTTGCATTCAAGGTTTGCGCTCGATGTGCGGTTGGTGTGGAATTGATCCCCGTCGGTGGGTCCACTGGGCTATTTCTCGCGCCAGCCAGTGCACCACGACTGGTATATCAAAGGCCGTGGTATGTATTACTCTGTCTGTGGGATGGTGCATATAAAACATCCCTTGCTGCTAATCGACAAGAGTAGCCCATGAAGTGGTGACAGCGGGTTTCCTCTCTCAATATCTGTGTGGTCCTTAACCATATATATGACGCTATATAACCATTAATAAAATGTGTTGAGTGCGTCGTTAAATAAAACATTTCATTCTTTGTTATATGAATTGATAAGGAAGATATGGCCTGGACAAGGATTTCCTTTACTGTGCAATAAAAGTAAAGTTTGTTTTATTTAACGACGCCACTAGAGCACATTGATTTTTAATCTTATCATCGGCTATTGGACGTCAAACATATGGTCATTCTGACACTGTTTTTAGAGGAAACCCGCTGTCGCCACATAGGCTACTCTTCTTTACGACAGGCAGCAAGGGATCTTTTATTTGCGCTTCCCACAGGCAGGATAGCACAAACCATGGCCTTTGTTGAACCAGTTATGGATCACTGGTCGGTGCAAGTGGTTTACACCTACCCATTGAGCCTTTCGGAGCACTTACTCAGGGTTTGGAGTCGGTATCTGGATTAAAAATCCCATGCCTCGACTGGGATCCGAACCCAGTACCTACCAGCCTGTAGACCGATGGCCTGCCACGACGCCACCGAGGCCGGTTTACTGTGCAATAATGCATGAAAAGTATGTCGTGGTGACCTAGTTGTGATAAACAACACACCACAATCCCAAATTGTACTTGCATGCAAGGTTTGATGATCCTATATCATATGAATTGATAAAGATATGGTCCAGACAAGGATTTCCTTCAGTGTGCTGTAATGCGGGAAATATAGGTCGCAGTGACCTAGTTAGGATATGTGACATACATGGTCCCAACAAGGATTTCTTTTGAGTGTGCTCTAATACGGTAAACATCTGGGGAAATAAAAAAAATATTTAAGACGTAGGTCACTGTGACCTAGTTATGACATGCAACGGACCACCATCCCAAGTTGTACTTGCATGCAAGGTTTGATGGTCTTACGTTACTGCTCCAGTGTACTAATGAGATAATTTTCACTGCTACACCCCCGCACTTTGAAGTGTTAATATTCTCTAAGGATAACTTGCAGAGAACGAGAGCTGTAGTCTGCATGTCTCGTCTGCTGGTTAAAACTCACGGTTGTCTCCCCTGGCCAGCGTAGACTGAGATGTTGAGACAGTCTGTCGCCCCCGGGGAACGAGAGAGTAATCTGAAACAGACAGTCCGAAGTTACAACATGCATCATCTAGTAGCATAGTGGTAAACAAATAGTGTAGATCCTGAAATTAATGCGATCATAATATTAATGCGAAAAATGCGAGTTTGTGTTATTCGCATTAATAATATGACGCATTTATTTCTATGTTTTGTCCAGCAAGCTATGTGTCACACGCTATTAAAACAAACCATATTAAAATTCTAATATATTTATAAAACAACTGGAGCAATTAATCGTAGGCAAGACAGACTAATTGTCGTATATAGTCCAGCAAAAGCCAACACGATTCATCACGTGTGAATGGGTTTTAGCACCCTAATCCTTAGGTCGACCATTTCTTTGTTTTTACTGTTCAAGTTCGCTGCAACCTTCTCAGCATAACTTAGGAAGGTACAGTTGTAATGGTACATGTATGCTAATGTTCAGCCAGATTTAGGTAACTATACATTAGATAAATTAGTTTGTTTTGTATAACAACACCACTAGAGTACATTGATTTATTAATCATCAGCTATTGATTGTCAAACATATGGTCATTTTGACATAGTCATAGCGAGGAAACCAGCTACATTTTTCCATTAGTAACAAGAGATCTTTTATATGCACTGTCCCACAGACAGGGTAGCATATACCACGGCCTTTGATATACAAGTCAAGGTGCACTGGCTGGAACAAGAAATACATGTAGCTCAATGGGCCCACCGACGAAGATAGATCCTAGACCGACCGTGCATCAGGCGTGCGCTTTACCACTGGGCTACGTGCCAACCCAAAAATAGATCAGAACTTGTCTCTAGAACTCAGATGGTAAAGTGTTCGCTTGATGCATGGTAGGTATGGGATCAATCCCTGTCATTGGGCCCATTGGGCTATTTCTCGTTCCAGCCAGTACAGCATGACTGGTATACTCAAGGCCGTGGTATGTATTATCCTGTCTGTGGGATGCTGGATATAAAAGATCCTTTGCTGCTAATCGAAAAGAGTAGCCCATGAAACGGCAACAGCGGGTTTCTTCTCCCATTATTTGTGTGGTCCTTAACCATATGTTTGACGCCATATGACCGTAAATAAAAAGTGTTGAGTGGCGTTGTTAAATAAAACATTACCTATAACTCAGACATACATGTACATGCATTTTTAAAAATATGAAAAATGCATTTTGTGGTGTATTACAAACACCAAGATGACCAGAAACACTTTTGATGTATGGAAATGGATAACAGGGGTGCACAAATGTGAAATTGTGATGGTTGTCCGGTGGGCAACCAGTAGCTGAAGTTTGGTTGCCCACATATTTCACAAACATTTTATGAATATAATTTTGAACTGTCATTAAAATAAAACTGAAATTTAAATTAAAATGTTTCTATTATTATCATTACTCATCAGTTTAGTTTTATTCCTTTTTTAACATTATTTATCTACAGCTCATCTTCACTTGGTCTGTCACAGTCATGGTTGTTGGTGTAGTTTGTGGCCTTTCACATGTCTTGTGCCCTTTGCCGATAGCCACCATTCTGAAACGTATCTGTCTGCATTGAACTCGTCATGTGGAAGGCCATCACAAGCTATTTTCATTAAGTTAACTCTAAAATTATGTAATACTCGTTTCAACGGTTGCATCATCCATTCCCAAAGATTGTGACGTACTTTAGCCAACATTATTCAGCACACATTTTTAACAACTGCTTAACCTCTGTGTAGGAGATCGAACACATTAAACACGAGTAATATTACAAAATATTGTTTTGTAAAGGATACATAATTTGTAACAAACAAACCCCACTATTCAATAACGTGTACAATTCCAATGACGCAAAACGCCGCAGGAATTGCTTAATTGTTCAACGACTCCTTAGAGTGAGAAAGCGCAGGAATACTCTGTAAAACAGTGTACACGTGACGATCCGGATTATTTCGCCACCAAATACATATTTTATATTGACGATATTACTAAACCATTTAACAAAAATACAATTTAATTTATGAAAATACGAAGAACTTAATACATGAAAAACATGTTTTACAAAATGCAGAACTCGTAAGAAATATTTCATTATTAATTAGACTAAAGCTTGCCAGATTGTGTCTCAAAAATTCACTCGGTAAGCACAAGTCGTCAGTATTGAGATGCGCCAACAAGGTTTTTAGGGTGAATAGGAAATATTTTGTAGCGAGAATTGGTAGGAACCAGGTGTTTGGGGATGAAATATCTAACATATGGCTTTTCCAAATGCCTCCTGTCAAAATCATGCACGATGGACGCTGAGTGGATGACAGTGTTAGGTTTGTCGTGAAGTTTTGTTTTTCATTTTATTTGTTTTATGATTTTCTTGGTTGCCCGTTGGGCAACTGTTTGACAAAGAATGGTGGCCCGCAACATATTTTGGTTGTCCCGGGCGCCCCGACAACCGATTTGTGCACCCCTGGATAACAGCAGTAACATCTGAGTAATGTTTTGATTTCAATTATAAAAAACGGCTCTAACAGTAAAAATACTGCCGTAATGTTAAAAAAGAAGGGTTTGTCACTTTAATAAGGATACATTATTCTGGAGGGTTTGTCTCTTTAATAAGGAAACATTATTCTGAAGGGTTTGTCACTTTAATAAGGAAACATTATTGCAAAGGGTTTGTCACTTTAACAAGGATACATTATTCAGAACGGTTTTGTCACTTTAACAAGGATACATTATTGCGAAGGGTTTGTCATTTTAACAAGGATACATTATTGCGAAGGGTTTTGTCACTTTAACAAGGATACATTATTGCGAAGGGTTTGTCACTTTAACAAGGATACATTATTGCGAAGGGTTTTGTCACTTTAACAAGGATACATTATTGCGAAGGGTTTGTCACTTTAACAAGGATACATTATTGCGAAGGGTTTTGACACTTTAACAAGGATATATTATTCAGAAGGGTTTGACACTTTAATAAGGATACATTATTCCAAAGGGCTTGTACATTATTCCAAAGGGTTTGTCACTTTAACAAGGATACATTATTCCGAAGGGTTTGTCACTTTAACAAGGATACATTATTCCAAAGGGTTTGTCACTTTAACAAGAATACATTATTCCGAAGGGTTTGTCACTTTAATAAGGATACATTGTTGCAAAACATGTTAAAATAACAGCAAACCAAGGAGAGTCTCCTCAAGATGAAAATCTACCAACCAGTATCTTTAGGTTTGGAAAGACCAAGGGCCAGTCGAGCCCCCAGATTTCGCCCAGTCCTGTCTTGTACGGCTGTCCCTGGCGTCGGGGTGTAACTGAAACGAACAAACGTAAACAATTATTACAATTCAAAATACCGTATAACAGGGGTGCAGAAATGGATAATATTAAACTAGACTGCCGGACCAGAACCAACTAAAATTTACTAGCCTACAAGACTTTCTACTAGGCCGCCAGTCTATAGAACAATATATCATTAACAATATTATAATATACTGTGTCTTCACTTCAAATGATATATACATGTATATAGATATATTGACAAAACATTATTAAGAACACTTGTTAAGTGATCAACATCACGTGGCAAACAAAATAAAAAAAGAGATAGACTGTCGGATTGGTGTGTATAGTTGCATATTTTAACTGTTTACTTTCTGCAGCCCTGTATAGACTTCACAATTATTACAATTCAAAATAATTATAGACTTCACCCTACTGTACCGGGTGTTGAACTTACATGTCTTACAACTACTGACCTTGCAACTGCCATAAATGGCAGACACAGTCGTACAAGAACTGACCTTGGAGCAAATGACTGGTGTACGTGAGCTCCTGTACCGCCACTGATGCCGCTGGGGATGCTGCTGAAGCCACTGCTGTCGGTCGTGTGTAACGTCGTGTGTAAGGTGGATGGCAGCAGCGCGCTCGCACCGCTCAGATCTGGCGTCGAGTCAGGAACTATCCGACTCCCGGGCTGAAATGGCGTCGACGTGGCATATGCTGGGAGTCGGCGGCCAAACAACGCAGAGCCCAGCGACGACTACAACAACAGCAATCATGGAAAGAGAGACAGACTGATGTTTAACAATCTCTTAGTCAATTTAAAACTATGGCTATTTGGTGTCTAACATATATGTACATGGTTATTTTGACAGTTGGTCGAGAGAGAGAGGAAAGGAATGTTTGTTTAATGACACCTCAGTAAATTTTAATTTCAGGGTCATAACTGTGAAAAATGGAAAAATTGCTATAAATTTAAACTTTATAGATCTGTAACAGTACGTGATAAAGCTATACACAAAATTCCAGCTCAGTATGTTGAGACATTGTGGAAAAACGTTCAGAAAACAAATTTTCATATCTTCTAACATCAAGGGCCATAACTCCGTCAAAAATGGGCAAATCTGTAACAGTACATGATAAAGATATACTCAATATCTTGAGGCATTGTGAAACTATACATGTATGTGGGACAGACCGACCAACAGACAGACAGACAGAAGGACCAGTAGGGACACTTAGTGGAAAGAAATGTTTTATTTAATGACGCACTCAACACATTTTATTTATGGTTATACAGCGTCAAGACATATGGTTAAGGACCATACAGATATTGAGAGAGGAAACCCGCTGTCGCCACTTCATGGGCTACTCTTTTCGATTAGCAGCAAGGGATCTTTTATATGCATCATCCCACAGACAGGGTAGTGTACATACCACGGCCTTTGATATACCAGTCAAAGTGCACTGGCTGGAACGAGAAATAGCCTATTGGGCCCACCAACGAGGATCGACCGCACACATCGAGCGAGTGCCTAACCACTGGGCTATGTCCCGCCCGGACTAGGATGTGGTATATAGACTAATGGGTGTGTAATAACGTTCACTCACCAAGTTCGCCGGCACCTGGGAGTCGCTGAGACACATCAACATGTGTAAAACTTGCCATCTAACCACTGGCTATGTCCCGCCTGGACTGGGATGTGGTGTATAGACTAATGGGTATGTAATAACGTTTACTCACCGAGTTCGCCGGACTGGGATGTGGTGTATAGACTAATAAGTATGTAATAACATTCACTCACCGAGTTCGCCGGACTGGGATGTGGTCTATAGACTAATGGGTATTTAATAACATTCACTCACCGGACTGGGATGAAGTCTATAGACTAATGGGTATGTAATAACGTTCACTCACCGAGTTCGCCGGACTGGGATGTGGTATATAGACTAATGGGCATGTAATAACGTTCACTCACCGAGTTCGCCGGACTGGGATGTGGTATATAGACTAATGGGTATGTAATAACGTTCACTCACCGAGTTCGCCGGTCTGGGATGTGGTATATAGACTAATGGGTATGTAATAACGTTCACTCACCGAGTTCGCCAGACTGGGATGTGGTGTATAGACTAATGGGTATGTAATAACGTTCACTCACCGAGTTCGCTGGCACCTGGGATGTGGTATATAGACTAATGGGTATGTAATAACGTTCACTCACCGAGTTCGCCGAACTGGGATGTGGTATATAGACTAATGGGTATGTAATAACGTTCACTCACCGAGTTCGCCGGACTGGGATGTGGTATATAGACTAATGGGTATGTAATAACGTTCACTCACCGAGTTCACCGGACTGGGATGTGGTGTATAGACTAATGGGTATGTAATAACGTTCACTCACCGAGTTCGCCGGACTGGGATGTGGTGTATAGACTAATGGGTATGTAATAACGTTCACTCACCGAGTTCGCCGGACTGGGATGTGGTGTATAGACTAATGGGTATGTAATAACGTTCACTCACCGAGTTCGCCGGACTGGGATGTGGTGTATAGACTAATGGGTATGTAATAACATTCACTCACCGAGTTCGCCGGACTGGGATGTGGTCTATAGACTAATGGGTATGTAATAACGTTCACTCACCGAGTTCGCCGGACTGGGATGTGGTATATAGACTAATGGGTGTGTAATAACGTTCACTCACCGAGTTCGCCGGACTGGGATGTGGTGTAAAGACTAATGGGTGTGTAATAACGTTCACTCACCGAGTTCGCAGGCACCTGGGAGTCGCTGAGACACATCAACAGGTGTAAAACTTGCCACCGGTTCTTGAGAACATTCTGAAACAAAACACATCTATATGGGTGGGGTTTTTTTTAAGCCTTTATTTTTGATACAGCCTACATCGGCTACACGTCCATATTATATAGAAACGACGCAAACTATTTCACTGTTCTGGGTATTGCTGTAACTTTATTTTAGCTGTATTTTATTCATGGTTCATAGATAATTATCTAAATCCAATTTTCTACATATTCTGTAAAAACAAATCTATAATGAAGTGCATTAAACTACCATTTTATTACAAGTTGAAAACTGAAACCAGAAAGACGAAAACGCAAACGCTGTAAACTATGTGACATCATTGTGTGTGCTTTGCCAAATTGTGATGACACGTAGTCATTAGAGGAAACCTGCTAAATTTTTTCATTAGTAGCAAGGGATCTTTTATATGTACTTTCCCACAGACAGGAAAGCACATACCACGGCCTTTGACCAGTTGTGATGCACTGTTTGGAACGAGAAAAAAAACCAATCAGTTGAATGGATCCATTGAGGTGGTTTGATCCTGCAACGCAAAAAATCACAACAAGCGAATTTTATTTTAATTTGGCGAAAACATTTCATGTAATTATTGATATCTTGTTGAAAATACTGGTTTTTGACGAAACTTTCTACACAGCCAGAGCTAGCCCTGTAACATAATCATAATTTACATGTAAATAACAGATAAGATAATCGTAAAATACATGTCTTTTGTAAAATGACCTGCACAGTTTTGGCTGGTTTTCACATTCTAAGTCTAAAAACATGAACAGTATTTGAAGCCGTGTGACATCACAGTGTACAAACCTGAGACTGCAGCTTGCGATGTAACTCGGAAAACACAGCCGCGTCCCTCTCCCGGCCCTTCCGAAACACTGGAAATAGTAATCAGACTTTCTCAAACTAATTTTAAGTAAAATAAACAAGAGTACTAATGACGTACATGATTCGCAGAGACCCAAGGAAAGGAATGTTTGCTTAACGATACCTCGGCACATTTTTAAAAAGTGTTTCCCATGATTCGCCCGTTGTTTCTGGTACCATGTTTGGTAAAATCATGACACTGAAATTTTCCCCCCCTCTCCCCAAGAATATTATATCAAATACCACTATTCGGTGAAAATAATATATATATATATAATTTTTTTTTTAAAGTTTCCGATGGGTTCATATGATCACAAGGCACTGAAGCGAAAAAGTGTTTCCCATGAAATATGAAACCCTATTGCCTGTATGTGATTTGCCAGTCAGGAGTTTGATGGAGAAGCATACAGATTGTTGAATGTGTTATGACTTGATAAAGTTTGCTTTGTTTAACGATACCACTAGAGCACACTGATATATTAATCACTGGCTATTTATTGGGTGTCAAACATTTGGTAATTTTGACATATAGTCTTTGAGAGGAAACATGCAATATTTTTTCCATTAGTGACAATGGATCTTTTATAAGCACCATCTCAGACAGGATAGCACATTCCACGGCCTTTGATATACCAGTTGTGGTGCACTGATTGGAACAAGAAACGAGAAATAGCCCAATGGACACACCAGGATCCTTTACTGGGGAGCAAACCCTGAACCGCCTAGAAACTTTGCTTTGTGCTTTTGATCTCAGTCAGCCCCCCCCCCCCCCCCCCTCCCCAATGTCTACTTGCTGTTAAGTCTATTTTGTAAATATGAATATCCTGACCCCACCCCAACATCGGTGTTATTAAGCTCTATCTCCCTCTTTAGCGTTTAGGTGATATATATCTGATTATTACTATTATTTAGTCACATTGTATTAACTTAAAGTAAAGTAGGGCTAGTGAATTTTTAATTGTGGCTAGTTAATTTTTAAAATCACTGATCCCATGGCTAGTGGATTTAAAAAATGTTTAAGTAGCCCAGAATTTTGTAAAAACTTACACTGTGATTTGATTTTTTTGGACACTTGAAATTCATCCCCTTCAAACTGCGTCTCAAACTGACTGAAAGAAACAAAACAAGAAGACTGAGTAACAGGTGCAGGGTGCAAGCCTGACCCAAAACATTAGCCATTTGGCAAATCTGGTGAATGTTTGAAATAATCAACTCTCATTTGTACAGCTTAATCGATGTGGATGCATACAAATAAAACAAACAGCTTTAATACAAATGTCAATGTGTTACCGAATGCATTCAGGGTTTCTGCCAACGGGTACCAAGGCTAAAATTATGTACATGTAGGTACCTAAAATCATGAAAATTAATGAGCTAAAGTTTGTTTTGTTTAACGACACCACTAGAGCACATTGATTTATTAATCATTGGCTATTGGATGTTAAACATTTGGTAATTGTGACATCTAGTCTCAGAGAGGAAACCTGCTTCATTTTTCCAATAGTAGCAAGGGATCTTTTATATGTGCTAACCCATAGACAGGACAGCACATATCACAGACTTTGATATACCAGTTGTGGTGCACTGGCTGTAACGACAAATAGCCCCACTGACAGGGATCGATCCCAGACCGACCGTGCATCAATCGAGCACTTTTCCACTGGGCTACGTCCCACGCATCTGGAAATTAATGACTACATGTTTATTATTTTTAGAAAGATTACAAGAGAACTGCTGTTTGCAATTTGTCTAAGTACATGAAATACAATGTTGAAACCGGCCTCGGTGGCGTCGTGGCAGGCCATCGGTCTACAGGCTGGTAGGTACTGGGTTCGGATCCCAGTCGAGGCATGGGATTTTTAATCGAGATACCGACTCCAAACCCTGAGTGAGTGCTCCGCAAGGCTCAATGGGTAGGTGTAAACCACTTGCACCGACCAGTGATCCATAACTGGTTCAACAAAGGCCATGGTTTGTGCTATCCTGCCTGTGGGAAGCGCAAATAAAAGATCCCTTGCTGCCTGTCGTAAAAAAGAGTAGCCTATGTGGTGACAGCGGGTTTCCTCTAAAAACAGTGTCAGAATGACCATATGTTTGACGTCCAATAGCCGATGATAAGATTAAAAATCAATGTGCTCTAGCGGCGTCGTTAAATAAAACAAACTTTACTTTTTTTACAATGTTGAATTTCAAAAGATTTGAAACCCATAACTACCTACATGAGTTGGGGCACTTATCTTTTTGTTTTTATCACGTACACTCAATTATTTTGCGACAGAAAGCCTGGCAAAATACTAACTAGCAAGAATATTGTCAGTGTTCGAAATAAGCACTTGTCAGTTTGTTCTGACAAGTGAAAATCTATTCGAAATAAGCACTTGTCCGTTTGTCCCGACAAGTGAAAATATATTCGGACAAGCAAAATGTGCCTTGGTGGTTGTCCAGTGGACAAGTAAAACATGTTCAGTGCAGTTTCCTTTTGAGCAATCAAAAACATCATCCTAGTGCTTGAATGAAACAATCCATTTATTTGGACAAGTGAAAATATTGGCAGACAAACATATTTCTAGATTAATTTGTCCGGTGGACTAGTAAAATTTTATATTGCTTATATTTTACTTTGTTTTCATTGAACATATTCCACTCTATTTGCATAAATCTGTTCCCCGACAGCAGGGCTTCTAGACCATGGTAGCCCCACTCCCATGGCTAGTGATATTCAATGTTGGGCCAGTAAATAACTACTATTGCCTTGCCCGATAGCTAATGAATTGGTTTTGGTCAAATGTTGCAGTTAAGTCTATTTTGTAAATATGAATATCCTGACCCCACCCAAACCCCAATGTTAGTGTTTTTAAGCTCTTATCTCCCTCTAAGTGACAAGCATTTACTGTTTTGTGCAGAAGACCGTGAAAAATAGGTCACAGTGAGTGACCTAGAAATAGTGTGTGACACCCCACTATCCCAAGTCATTCCTACATTTGAGGTTTGGTCCTGTATGTATGTGTATGCAAGATATGGTCCAGACAAGAAAAAGTTAACAGACAGATGAACATACGGACGGACAACGCCAAACAATAATTCGACCCATAGATGGGCATATAAAAATCACTGACCCCATGGCTAGTGGATTTTATAACAGGGTTCTCACTTGACTTTCTCCAATGGAGGTCATTGGAGATTTCTTGTGAAATTTGGGGAGTCCCATAATAGGATTTTAAGTTAAAACTAAAAAAACAAGAGTCCTGTCCAAGTTCCATGCTTCAAAAGACACTTTTCGAGGGTCAGTGAGATCCCTGTTATAACAATTCTAGGAGCTCTGTATGATGCTTACCTTCCAAGTATCCGCAAGGCAAACTGATAATGTGGTGTCACTGACTCTGGAAAACAAAAGTAGCAGGTTAACCTCAGTCAATTGTGAACCGACATGCGTATTACAGCAATTCAATAACGTTGGAAATGTTTACTTAGATTTCTAGGAAAGCTGGGTTTGTTCTCTCTTCTTGCTGCTCAATGCTTTGTTTTGATTTCTGTTTTATCTAAAGTTACAGATACACAAAATAGCCAACAAGTCGTTTGCACAAATTGGAACTGTTTACTTGTTTCTAGGAAAACTGGGCATTTTCTCTCTTTTTTGGTGCTCTGTTTTAGTTTTTAGTTTTTTTTTATCTTTACAGATACACAAAATAGCCAACAACTGGTCTGCACAAATTGGCGATTTGCATATTTATAAACCACTGATAGACCTCACACTTAAAATTCATTTTAGGCGGGTGGTGACAGGTACAAGTGTATAACACTATCTCAAGCAAGGTATAGTTATAACTAAAGAAAGGAAGGAATGTATTACACTGTATTTAAAGACACCACTAGAGCACATTGATTTATTAATCATTGGCTATTGGATGTCAAACATTTGGTAATTTTGACATATAGTCTTAGAGAGGAAACCAACTACATTTTTTCATTAGTATTAAGGGATCTTTTATATGCATCATCCCACAGACAGGATAGCATGTACCACGGCCTTTGATATACCAGTCGCGGTGCATAGGCTGGAACAAAAAATAGCCCAATGGGCCCACAGACGGGAATCAAGCAATTTACTGCTGAGCTAGGTGTAGGTCAACACACTTGACATTTTTATTAACAGCTTTATAGGTTGGACATATTTGTATGTTCAAAGACCATACAAATAATTATTGTCTCGGAGAGGAAACTGCTGCTGCGACTCAGCAAGGGATCTTTTGTATGCACTATTCCAGGGCACAATATTTCACGCGGACCGCCGTTCTGTTCGCGTGTCGGTTACACAAAGTTAAATTTACACAAACCGCAAACGCTTTACGTCATGACCTGTAAATGTTCAGAAATTAAAACTTGCAAACTTCACGATTACAGGACGTTTATTCACGCAGACATACTACTAGTATTACGACAAATGTTTTAGGCTGAATTTTAGATACTTGATGCGCAGCAAATCAGTAAACAACATTATATTTCAACAGTTGTAATTTGCAACAAGTTAAAGTAAATGTTCAGTATAGAGTCGAGCCAAAAGTTTTAAAGAAATATGCTCAGACCGCTGGGGACAGCTAAATTATCTGCTGCTATTTTATCTCTAAAGGAATATATGTAGACATAATATTGGATTGCCTATAATTTTACACATGTTAAAAACAGTTTTAACGTGAACAGGAATCCAAAAGTGTCACAATTTTTTTTAAATACTAACATCGCATAATGAGCTTAAAAAAACACAAACATTTGGAACGTCACTGTAGTATAGAAGTACCATCGATAAAGTGAAAGTAGCATAGCCACCGCAAAACAGAATCCCTCCAAATGATTATGTATATATATATTTCAAAGGCGTAGCGCCCATTACGCATGTGCGTAATGCAAAAACAAAATCCGGGAATAGGTTGAGGCTGTCTGTAATTGTTCTATAAAATATCCTCTTAAAATTGACTCGAAAAAAAGATTAAAAAAAAAAAAAAAAAAAAAAAAGCCTCCGAAAAGACTCAGATTGCATCTACAGGTGTCCTGAGTTTCAAACTTTTCACAGGGAGAGGCCCCCCGAATATCCCCACTCGGGCATGCCTTTGGCGTGCGTAATGCTAAGAAATTTTCTGGCTACACCCCTGTATTTTGTTTCAGTACTGGGGCTGATATTCAGTTCTTTTATAATATTGTTAACTTTAGCAAGCATTAAAGACATTTTTTTTTTTTGCAAAATGTTTTCTTTTGTATTTGTTTTAACTTTGTTTCAGCTAAAAACTATGTATTTAAAATATAATTTCAACGTAATTTTGAGGTAACCGATCAGTAACCTACGGGTTACACAAATATAATTCATGTAACCGAACAATTGGTTACCTAGGTAAATACCACGTGAACCGACTTCCGGTTCCCTAAGATTTCGAAATATTGTCCCCTGTATTGCATAGCAGGTCTCCAATGTAAGAATTTGTTACTCATGGCATTTTTTAAAAAAGATTGAGGTGTGTAAAACAGCCAACTGATAGCCTAGGCCAATTTTTTTATAATAACTTTTGCAGGAAATAAACTAGACTGAAAAGTTATTTTGTTGCATGTTTGAAATGTTTCTCCCACACACTTTTTAGCATCTTCCTACACCCATGAACGGTATTACAAAGTAATAAATAATTAATAGAGCTGTTGTTTTATTGAATATATCATCATTCACAACTTGTAATACTGTTTTATCCATACATTTTAAAAAATTTGGTTCCGTATAAGTAATATAGCCATTGATATTGGTTCCATTTTGTCCAATTTGGTTCTATTTTCATTTGGGGCAGTTTTGGCTATAACCGGTTTCCAGAATGTCGCGCCTGTGTAATTCAGAACTTCAAAGTCGGCAATGAAGTACATGTATTGTTGTGTATTAAAATATATTGTCATCATTCTGAACCGTTTAAATGGTTTTGAATTTTGGCATTGCTGACGCGGGGTCGCAAATTCAATGTAAAAAATATATAATAAATTTACTGTCAGTCACAAAAAGACGGATCGCCTGTCGGACTGGTAGTTACATATTTTAACTCGTTCATCAGAATTTTTACTCGCATTTGGTGAGCGGGCGAGTACTTTCTCAGGGTATGCACTTGGGATTTTTTTTGACTGGCCAATCGTGCTACTCACAGCAACACTTTGACTCGCCTGTATAACTTTTGAATGGCCCGTGACTAAATTTCGTTTAAAAAAGAACTTACTTAAATTGCACTTTAAAAACATGTTATCATATCATACAAACAATAATAACAACACAAATGAAGGAAACAGAACTTGTTTTAGTTATATTAAAACTGTAGTAATTAAATTATAACTATTATGTTGTCACGGGACCCACACAATCAAACATCTAAATGTTTTACCAAGGCTCAGTCTTGAAATGAATACGGTGCTTTTATGGCCATATGACGAGGAATTAAAAAAATACTAAGCTGACAGCAATCTATGTTGACATCGTTCACAGTGACATTTGGGTGTTTGGTATATTAGACACGGTATATTCCGTAAGAAACGAAAACGTTCCAGCACAATGTAACTTCGAAAAATAGTGTAGCGGAATGTGACGAGTTGTTAATTGTAATTAATCAACTCGAAAATGATCGATGTAAAGGTATTTCACATCAAACATAGGATTGTTGTGGTATTAGAGCGGAAAGCTTTGCCAACTTTTTGCTTGTCGGCAATTGCCAAAAAAATACATAGCTTGGTCTCTGACTGTAATGAGTGCGTATTTATGTCCAAATGTCCATCTAGCAGTCAGAGTACTCAGACTAAGCACCATGTACCTACAGAAACACTGATTAGGCCTACCCAGTTTGAAGGCTGTGCAGTGTGATTCAGTGTGAAGCATAAGGCAGTTAGGGATGTTGACAATAGTTATTAAGCAATGTCTTTATCAAATTGACAGGAAAACCTAGAGAAAGTTATATTCCCGGATGTTTGACAAAATAATATTTAAGTGTATCGTATCAACAATATTCTGTAATTGACGATTTTTATTCGCCCGATAATTAACCTGTTTTATAACTGGTCTGACGAGAATAACAAAGTTAATTTTTCAAGACCCAGCACGTCAATCTTACCATCTGACAAGCCAGTTACTTTGCAGCAAAGTCGCTGTAACAAAGCTGACGGGGAGCTTATATCTGTTACAGTCGTTGTCGCCATCTCATTTATATTTACTCAGATCGGAAAAATTATACATAAAACTTTTTAGTCGTACTTCGGTTCTCATGTTTATTTTGAGAGCCCGCCATTTCTAAAAGTTTTATCAGAGCTACTAAAAACAGTTTCGTATAAACTCTTGTGAAATATTTCTTAGTTTTGTAATATCTTTCGCTAGACCTAAAAAAGTAAAACATGTCTAGCTCTGGAATTTTGTGAATTAATGCGACTAAATCCGAATATTTAACGTTAGCTTTGAGTTTCAAAAGAAAGAAAACTAATGCTATTCATACGGAAGCCGTGTTTGATTTTGTGGGTTTTTTACACGGCAATCTAGCACCAACATAATTTTAATTAATTAAACAAATTATTAGAATGTGGTGGTATTTGATACACAAATTGTAGAAAAATCGAATGGGTGGAATTTTTTTTTTAAAAAGAAGCAGACGAAAAAAGCCTATTTTTTAAAGTAAAAGTGCACTCCTTCAAAAGATGTCAAGCAAACATATAAATTTACGTACATGGAAGGCAGGAAGGAAATGTTTTATTTAACGACGCACTCAACACATACGCGCGCGTATAAATTTCTGCGTACGGGCCTGAATTACCAAATGTTTGACATCCGATAACCGATGAATATTTAACCAATGTGCTCTACTGGTGTCGTTAAACAAAGCAAACTTTATTTTTATAGAGTATCCGAGCTCAACCCTAAACATGATACCATAGTCCGTCCCATCCTAATTTTTTTTTTTTTTGTTGTAAATTTCAGTTTGGTTTGATTTAAAAAAACAAAAGGAAAAGCGTTTTGGAAATAAAATTTTAAAAAATACTAGACAAGAGGCAAGACAAAGAGATTTACGTGCACATTCAGAGCAAGCTGTTGTAGCACTCGCCTATCCTGGCCACAGGGACCGGCCTTGGCCGGTTCTCTCTGTCCAGGACAGGAAAGGGTTGGGGGAGGATTGTAGAGAGGGAACGCCTGCACTGGCAAGTGCAAGGGAGCACCAGCAGTCCAATGTTGGTGGCAGGCGGGGGGGGGGGGGGGGGGGGGGTATTTGGTGCTATGGAATTTTGAAAGTCCCGTAGGATTATTGTCAAAGAGGAAGAGGTGCGCGTTTTACATGAAGGAAATTTGGCGCAATTTTGATGGTCGTTCTAAAAAAATACTATTTTTGTATGCAATTTATAGAAAACAATTAATTGGCTGACCTTTACTGTGAAGTAAAGGTGAAAGGTCAGCTTTACTGTGAAGTAAATTAAAGGTGAAAGGTGCACTTTATATAACGTAAAGGTAATAAAACAAGCAAGGTCATCTTTGCAAAAGCAATAAAGATGCATTTTTTTTTTTCTTTATTGAACTTTAATTCACGCGGTTATTTTAGCATTCCTTAAAAGTTACTTAGCGATGTTTGAAACTGCAAATATTCTAGTTTTAAAAATACAAATATCACAGATAGATATAATTAAAATTTAGAATAAAACTCACTATCACGTAAAAATTGCAATAAAAGTTCTGGATGGAATCGAAAGGATTCCATCACAGTTCGTGGTCCAAATATATCTTTTCGAATTTCTTTTAGAAACTGACACTCCACCAAAATGTGACGCACAGTCAGAGTACACTGACAGTGCTCACACTGAGGTGGAGGATCTTTCTTTAAGATAAATGAATGGGTCAAGTAACTATGTCCCATGCGGGCACGACACAAGACTATTTCATCCTTCCTGCACTGTCTATAGGAGGACCGCCACTCTCCCAAGACTGGCTTGATAGAATGAAGCTTGTTCGCAACCTCACCGTCCCAATCACGTTGCCAAGTCGAAAAGATAAATTGGTTGATATTAAGTTTAAAATCAGTATACGGTACACCAACCCTGGCATAAGGCAAATCCAAAGCAGACTTGGCAGCAGAATCTGCCTTTTCATTACCCCTGATACCAACATGGCTGGACACCCAACAAAATACAACATCTTTATTGGCAATAGATAAAAAGACACACTTTCGTATCACCATCCCAATTAAGGGATGGTCCAGCTTCATATTGCGCAAAGCTTGGAGACACGAACGTGAGTCAGTAAAAATAATAAATTTGGATCCACTAGAATCCTTTATTTCTTCCAAGGCTTTAATGACTGCCCAAACTTCAGCACTAAATACTGATGCCGAGTCAGGCAGTCTCATGGAAAGTATCGTGTCTGATGGAAAAACTGCAGCACAAGCCACATAAATTCCATCCCGTGATCCATCTGTATACACAAGAATGTAATCACGGTACTTGTCCTGAATTTCCATGAAAAACTGTTTATAAACAACAGCATCTGTACGATCTTTCTTCAGATGCGAAAGATCAAAAACAATTTTAGGTGGTGTAATACACCATGGTGGTAAAACAAAATATGAAGGAGTTTCCAAAGTGTCAGTTAAATCAATGTTGGAAAGCGGCAAAAAACGCTTAATGCGAAGACCAAATGTACGAATAGCATTTAGCCTTGCATCAAACAACTTCATATATTTGTTGTCAAACACCGCATCATGAGCTGGATGTGTTGGTAAAGATTTAATCTTGGCAGCATACTGCAGAGAAAACTTGGCACGTCTAGCACCCAAACAAGGTTCGTTTGCATCAACGTACAAGCTCTCTACAGGAGATGTTCTAAATGCACCAAGACAAAGCCTAAGTCCCTGATTGTGTATAGGATCTAGCATCTGCAAGTAAGACTTGCGTGCCGACCCATACACAATGCATCCATAATCAAGTTTTGATCCAACTAGAGATCTATACAGACGGAGCATAACCTTTCGGTCTTCTTCCCATTCCGTATTACCAATAACTTTTAAAATATTGAAAGCTTTTAAGCCCTTCTTTTTAACATATTTAAGATGGGGCACAAAAGATAGCTTCCTGTCAAATATAACCCCCAGAAATTTAGTCTCCTCCACAACTGGAATTGGATTTTTGTCCAAAAACAACTGTGAGTCTAAGTGGAGACCTCTTTTCTGGCAGATACGCATACAAACCGTTTTTGCCATTGAGAATCGAAAGCCATTGTCAGTTGCCCATTGATGAAGTTTATTCAAACAAAGCTGCAACTTACGTTCAATGATACTCATATTGGACGATCTATAGCAAATCTGAAAATCATCGACATATAACGAGCAATCCACACCAGGTGTTAAACACTGGGTGATGCTGTTAATTTTCACAGAAAATAAAGTTACAGACATGATACTACCTTGAGGTACACCCATCTCCTGTGGGTGAATGTCGGACAAAGTCGACCCCACCCGGACTTTAAAAGATCTATCTCTTAAAAAGTGAGATATAAAAATAGGAAGTCGACCTCTAAGGCCCATGCCATGGAGGTCGTTTAAAATCCCATACTTCCACTTGGTATCGTAAGCCTTGTCCAAATAAAAAAACACTGAAACCAAGTGCTGATTATGGATGAAAGCTTCCCTACAAAACGTTTCAAATCTAACAAGATGATCAACCGTGCTATGTCTAGATCTGAAACCACAAAACACTTATATATGTGTTCTGACATCTACCTCACCCCACCCCTTCAAATAAAATGTGTACATCTAAAGGCAAATGTATGTATCATATGTACGGACTGCGTGGGTGAATTATAGGCACATTTCTTTCAGTGCCTGGCCCAAATATTTGGTGAATAAGTGAAAAAAATAATTTTGGGGCCGAATTTTCCAAAATTGATTTTTGCCGAACGGTGAGTCATAAGTTGTAGAATAAACAAAGTTTTTGGTACATAATGGATAGGGACCACTCACATATGGCCTCCTCCACCCTATAAATATTTGAACACTTTCTGGAAGTCGGTATATGAGGCAATTATCGTCATACAATAACGCACCATAGAGGTGAAAACACTTATACATGTGTTCTGACATCTACCTCACCCCACCCCTTCAAATAAAATGTGTACATCTAAAGGCAAATGTATGTATCATATATACGGACTGCGTGGGTGAATTATAGGCACATTTATTTTGGTCCCTGGCCCAAATATTTGGTGAATAAGTGAAAAAAATAATTTTGGGGCCGAATTTTCCAAAATTGATTTTTGCCGAACGGTGAGTCATAAGTAGTAGAATAAACAAAGTTTTTGGTACATAATGGATAGGGACCACTCACATATGGTCTCCTCCACCCTATAAATATCAGAACACTTTCTGGAAGTCGGTATATGAGGCAATTATCGTCATACAATAACGCACCATAGTGGTGAAAACACTTATACATGTGTTCTGACATCTACCTCACCCCACCTTTCAAATAAAATGTGTACATCTAGAGGCAAATGCATCTATCGTATGTATGGACTGCGTTGGCGAATTATAGGCACATTTATTTCAGTCCCTGGCCCAAATATTTGGTGAATAAGTGAAAAAAATAATTTTGGGGCCGAATTTTCTAAAATTGATTTTTGCCGAACGGTGAGTCATAAGTAGTAGAATAAACAAAGTTTTTGGTACATAATGGATAGGGACCACTCACATATGGTCTCCTCCACCCTATAAATATCAGAACACTTTCTGGAAGTCGGTATATGAGGCAATTATCGTCATACAATAACGCACCATAGTGGTGAAAACACTTATACATGTGTTCTGACATCTACCTCACCCCACCCCTTCAAATAAAATGTGTACATCTAAAAGGAAATGTATGTATCGTATGTACGCACTGAGTGGACGAATTATAGGCACATTTCTTTCAGTGCCTGGCCCAAATATTTGGTTAATAAGTGAAAAAAATAATTTTGGGGCCGAATATTTCAAAATTGATTTTTGCCGAACGGTGAGTCATAAGTAGTAGAATAAACAAAGTTTTTGGTACATAATGGATAGGGACCAATCACATATGGCCTCCTCCACCCTATAAATATTTGAACACTTTCTGGAAGTCGGTATATGAGGCAATTATCGTCATACAATAACGCACCATAGTGGTGAAAACACTTATACATGTGTTCTGACATCTACCTCACCCCACCCCTTCAAATAAAATGTGTACATCTAAAGGCAAATGTATGTATCATATATACGGACTGCGTGGGTGAATTATAGGCACATTTCTTTCAGTGCCTGGCCCAAATATTTGGTGAATAAGTGAGAAAAAATAATTTTGGGACCGAATTTTCTAAAATTGATTTTTGCCGAACGGTGAGTCATAAGTAGTAGAATAAACAAAGTTTTTGGTACATAATGGATAGGGACCACTCACATATGGTCTCCTCCACCCTATAAATATCTGAACACTTTGTGGAAGTCGGTGTATGAGGCAATTATCGTCATACAATAACGCACCATAGTGGTGAAAACACTTATACATGTGTTCTGACATCTACCTCACCCCACCCCTTCACATAAAATGTGTACATCTAAAAGGAAATGTATGTATCGTATGTACGCACTGAGTGGACGAATTATAGGCACATTTCTTTCAGTGCCTGGCCCAAATATCTGGTTAATAAGTGAAAAAAATAATTTTGGGGCCGAATTTTCTAAAATTGATTTTTTCCGAACGGTGAGTCATAAGTAGTAGAATAAACAAAGTTTTTGGTACATAATGGATAGGGACCACTCACATATGGTCTCCTCCACCCTATAAATATCAGAACACTTTCTGGAAGTCGGTATATGAGGCAATTATCGTCATACAATAACGCACCACAGTGGAGAAAACACTTATATATGTGTTCTGACATCTACCTCACCCCACCCCTTCAAATAAAATGTGTACATCTAAAGGCAAATGTATGTATCGTATGTACGGACTGCGTGGGCGAATTATAGGCACATTTATTTTAGTCCCTGGCCCAAATATTTGGTGAATAAGTGAAAAAAATAATTTTGGGGCCGAATTTTCCAAAATTGATTTTTGCCGAACGGTGAGTCATAAGTAGTAGAATAAACAAAGTTTTTGGTACATAATGGATAGGGACCACTCACATATGGCCTCCTCCACCCTATAAATATCTGAACACTTTCTGGAAGTCGGTATATGAGGCAATTATCGTCATACAATAACGCACCATAGTGGTGAAAACACTTATACATGTGTTCTGACATCTACCTCACCCCACCCCTTCAAATAAAATGTGTACATCTAAAGGCAAATGTATGTATCATATATACGGACTGCGTGGGTGAATTATAGGCACATTTATTGTGGTCCCTGGCCCAAATATTTGGTGAATAAGTGAAAAAAATAATTTTGGGGCCGAATTTTCTAAAATTGATTTTTGCCGAACGGTGAGTCATAAGTAGTAGAATAAACAAAGTTTTTGGTACATAATGGATAGGGACCAATCACATATGGCCTCCTCCACCCTATAAATATTTGAACACTTTCTGGAAGTCGGTATATGAGGCAATTATCGTCATACAATAACGCACCATAGTGGTGAAAACACTTATACATGTGTTCTGACATCTACCTCACCCCACCCCTTCAAATAAAATGTGTACATCTAAAGGCAAATGTATGTATCATATATACGGACTGCGTGGGTGAATTATAGGCACATTTATTTTGGTTCCTGGCCCAAATATTTGGTGAATAAGTGAAAAAAATAATTTTGGGACCGAATTTTCTAAAATTGATTTTTGCCGAACAGTGAGTCATAAGTAGTAGAATAAACAAAGTTTTTGGTACATAATGGATAGGGACCACTCACATATGGTCTCCTCCACCCTATAAATATCTGAACACTTTGTGGAAGTCGGTATATGAGGCAATTATCGTCATACAATAACGCACCATAGTGGTGAAAACACTTATACATGTGTTCTGACATCTACCTCACCCCACCCCTTCAAATAAAATGTGTACATCTAAAGGCAAATGTATGTATCATATGTACGGACTGCGTGGGTGAATTATAGGCACATTTATTTTAGTCCCTGGCCCAAATATTTGGTGAATAAGTAAAAAAAATAATTTTGGGGCCGAATTTTCTAAAATTGATTTTTGCCGAACGGTGAGTCATAAGTAGTAGAATAAACAAAGTTTTTGGTACATAATGGATAGGGACCAATCACATATGGCCTCCTCCACCCTATAAATATCTGAACACTTTCTGGAAGTCGGTATATGAGGCAATTATCGTCATACAATAACGCACCATAGTGGTGAAAACACTTATACATGTGTTCTGACATCTACCTCACCCCACCCCTTCAAATAAAATGTGTACATCTAAAAGGAAATGTATGTATCGTATGTACGCACTGAGTGGACGAATTATAGGCACATTTCTTTCAGTGCCTGGCCCAAATATTTGGTTAATAAGTGAAAAAAATAATTTTGGGGCCGAATTTTCTAAAATTGATTTTTGCCGAACGGTGAGTCATAAGTAGTAGAATAAACAAAGTTTTTGGTACATAATGGATAGGGACCACTCACATATGGCCTCCTCCACCCTATAAATATTTGAACACTTTCTGGAAGTCGGTATATGAGGCAATTATCGTCATACAATAACGCACCACAGTGGAGAAAACACTTATACATGTGTTCTGACATCTACCTCACCCCACCCCTTCAAATAAAATGTGTACATATAAAGGCAAATGTATGTATCATATATACGGACTGCGTGGGTGAATTATAGGCACATTTCTTTCAGTGCCTGGCCCAAATATTTGGTGAATAAGTGAAAAAAATAATTTTGGGACCGAATTTTCTAAAATTGATTTTTGCCGAACAGTGAGTCATAAGTAGTAGAATAAACAAAGTTTTTGGTACATAATGGATAGGGACCACTCACATATGGTCTTCTCCACCCTATAAATATCTGAACACTTTGTGGAAGTCGGTATATGAGGCAATTATCGTCATACAATAACGCACCATAGTGGTGAAAACACTTATACATGTGTTCTGACATCTACCTCACCCCACCCCTTCAAATAAAATGTGTACATCTAAAGGCAAATGTATGTATCATATATACGGACTGCGTGGGTGAATTATAGGCACATTTATTTTGGTTCCTGGCCCAAATATTTGGTGAATAAGTGAAAAAAATAATTTTGGGGCCGAATTTTCTAAAATTGATTTTTGCCGAACGGTGAGTCATAAGTAGTAGAATAAACAAAGTTTTTCGTACATAATGGATAGGGACCACTCACATATGGTCTCCTCCACCCTATAAATATCAGAACACTTTCTGGAAGTCGGTATATGAGGCAATTATCGTCATACAATAACGCACCATAGTGGTGAAAACACTTATACATGTGTTCTGACATCTACCTCACCCCACCCTTCAAATAAAATGTGTACATCTAAAGGCAAATGTATGTATCGTATGTACGCACTGCGTGGACGAATTATAGGCACATTTATTTCAGTCCCTGGCCCAAATATTTGGTTAATAAGTGAAAAAAATAATTTTGGGGCCGAATTTTCTAAAATTGATTTTTGCCGAACGGTGAGTCATAAGTAGTAGAATAAACAAAGTTTTTGGTACATAATGGATAGGGACCAATCACATATGGCCTCCTCCACCCTATAAATATTTGAACACTTTCTGGAAGTCGGTACATGAGGCAATTATCGTCATACAATAACGCACCATAGTGGTGAAAACACTTATACATGTGTTCTGACATCTACCTCACCCCACCCCTTCAAATAAAATGTGTACATCTAAAGGCAAATGTATGTATCATATATACGGACTGCGTGGGTGAATTATAGGCACATTTATTTTGGTTCCTGGCCCAAATATTTGGTGAATAAGTGAAAAAAATAATTTTGGGGCCGAATTTTCTAAAATTGATTTATTCCGAACGGTGAGTCATAAGTAGTAGAATAAACAAAGTTTTTGGTACATAATGGATAGGGACCACTCACATATGGACATCTCCTCCACCCTATAAAAAATATTTTTGCCGAACACTTTCTGGAAGTCGGTATATGAGGCAATTATCGTCATACAATAACGCACCATAGTGGTGAAAACACTTATACATGTGTTCTGACATCTACCTCACCCCACCCCTTCAAATAAAATGTGTACATCTAAAGGCAAATGTATGTATCGTATGTACGCACTGCGTGGGCGAATTATAGGCACATTTATTTCAGTCCCTGGACCAAATATTTGGTGAATAAGTGAAAAAAATAATTTTGGGGCCGAATTTTCCAAAATTGATTTTTGCCGAACGGTGAGTCATAAGTAGTAGAATAAACAAAGTTTTTGGTACATAATGGATAGGGACCAATCACATATGGCCTCCTCCACCCTATAAATATTTGAACACTTTCTGGAAGTCGGTATATGAGGCAATTATCGTCATACAATAACGCACCATAGAGGTGAAAACACTTATACATGTGTTCTGACATCTACCTCACCCCACCCCTTCAAATAAAATGTGTACATCTAAAGGCAAATGTATGTATCATATATACGGACTGCGTGGGTGAATTATAGGCGCATTTATTGTGGTCCCTGGCCCAAATATTTGGTGAATAAGTGAAAAAAATAATTTTGGGGCCGAATTTTCCAAAATTGATTTTTGCCGAACGGTTAGTCATAAGTTGTAGAATAAACAAAGTTTTTGGTACATAATGGATAGGGACCAATCACATATGGCCTCCTCCACCCTATAAATATTTGAACACTTTCTGGAAGTCGGTATATGAGGCAATTATCGTCATACAATAACGCACCATAGTGGTGAAAACACTTATACATGTGTTCTGACATCTACCTCACCCCACCCCTTCAAATAAAATGTGTACATCTAAAGGCAAATGTATGTATCATATATACGGACTGCGTGGGTGAATTATAGGCACATTTATTTTGGTTCCTGGCCCAAATATTTGGTGAATAAGTGAAAAAAATAATTTTGGGACCGAATTTTCTAAAATTGATTTTTGCCGAACAGTGAGTCATAAGTAGTAGAATAAACAAAGTTTTTGGTACATAATGGATAGGGACCAATCACATATGGCCTCCTCCACCCTATAAATATTTGAACACTTTCTGGAAGTCGGTACATGAGGCAATTATCGTCATACAATAACGCACCATAGTGGTGAAAACACTTATACATGTGTTCTGACATCTACCTCACCCCACCCCTTCAAATAAAATGTGTACATCTAAAGGCAAATGTATGTATCATATATACGGACTGCGTGGGTGAATTATAGGCACATTTATTTTGGTTCCTGGCCCAAATATTTGGTGAATAAGTGAAAAAAATAATTTTGGGACCGAATTTTCTAAAATTGATTTTTGCCGAACAGTGAGTCATAAGTAGTAGAATAAACAAAGTTTTTGGTACATAATGGATAGGGACCATAGGGACCACTCACATATGGCCTCCTCCACCCTATAAATATCTGAACACTTTCTGGAAGTCGGTATATGAGGCAATTATCGTCATACAATAACGCACCATAGTGGTGAAAACACTTATACATGTGTTCTGACATCTACCTCACCCCACCCCTTCAAATAAAATGTGTACATCTAAAGGCAAATGTATGTATCATATATACGGACTGCGTGGGTGAATTATAGGCGCATTTATTGTGGTCCCTGGCCCAAATATTTGGTAAATAAGTGAAAAAAATAATTTTGGGGCCGAATTTTCAAAAAATGATTTTTGCCGAACGGTGAGTCATAAGTTGTAGAATAAACAAAGTTTTTGGTACATAATGGATAGGGTCCAATCACATATGGCCTCCTCCACCCTATAAATATTTGAACACTCTCTGGAAGTCGGTACATGACGCAATTATCGTCATACAATAACGCACCATAGAGGTGAAAACACTGATATATGTGTTCTGACATGTACCTCACCCCACCCCTTCAAATAAAATGTGTACATCTAAAGGCAAATGTATGTATCATATATACGGACTGCGTGGGTGAATTATAGGCACATTTATTTTGGTTCCTGGCCCAAATATTTGGTGAATAAGTGAAAAAAATAATTTTGGGGCCGAATTTTCTAAAATTGATTTTTGCCGAACGGTGAGTCATAAGTAGTAGAATAAACAAAGTTTTTGGTACATAATGGATAGGGACCACTCACATATGGTCTCCTCCACCCTATAAATATCTGAACACTTTGTGGAAGTCGGTGTATGAGGCAATTATCGTCATACAATAACGCACCATAGTGGTGAAAACACTTATACATGTGTTCTGACA